>NC_086323.1:176616296-176916296 GCF_036172605.1 Pelobates fuscus | reverse complement strand
GGCGTTGTAGGGAGGTCATACAGGCACGTGGTTTAATTTTTTAGCAATGTATTTGACCCTGTAACTTTCTATGACACCGTAAAACCTGTACATGGGGGGTACTGTTTTACTCGGGAGACTTCGCTGAACACAAATATTAGTGATTCAAAACAGTAAGGCATATCACAGCGATTATATTGTCAGTGAAAGTGACTTTTTTTGCATTTTTCACACACAACATTTTTCACTGATGATAAAATTGTTGTGATACATTTTACTGTTTTGAAACACTAATATTTGTGTTCAGCAAAGTCTTCCGAGTATAACAAGTACCCCCCATGTACCGGTTTTATAGCATTTTTGAAAGTTACAGGGTCAAATATTTTTACATTGAAAATTGCCAGGTTGGTTATGTTGCCTTTGAGAGCGTATTGTATCACATGAATGAGAATTACCCTCATGATGGCATACCATTTGCAAAAGAAGACAACCCAAGGTATTGCAAATGGGGTATGTCCAGTCTTTTTTAGTAGCCACTTAGTCACCATCACTGGCCAAAATTATCGTTCAATTTAGTTTACTTTTTTCACACACAAACAAAAATGAACACTAACTTTGGCCAGTGTTTGGGACTAAGTGGCTACTAAAAAAGACTGTACATACCCCATATTGAACACCCTGGGTTGTCTATGTTAAAAAAATATATACATGTGGGGTGTGATTCAGAGATTTCTGACAGATAATAGTGTTACAATGTCACTATTGATACATTTTAAAAATATATATTTAGAAACAGCAATTTCCTATTTGTACGTATAGCCCTATAACTTGCAAAAAAAGCATGTAAACACAGTGTTTTTAAACTCAGGACACAATTTTGAATCTATTTAGCAGTTTTTTTCCCCCATTAGCTTTCGTAGGTAAGTAAAAGATTTTTCAAGCAAAAGTAAAAAAACATAACTTGTATGGGGACCGCAAATAAGAGAGAGGAAAATTACAGCTAAACACAAACACCACAAAATTGTTACAAGAGCCCTGGTCCTTAACGTACAACATGGCCAAAACAGGCCGGTCCTGAAGGGGTTAATATATATATATATATATATATATATATATATATATATATATATATATACACACATATATATATATATACACACATATATATATATACACACATATATATATATATACACACATATATATATATATACACACATATATATATATACACACATATATATATATACACACACATATATATATATATATATATATATATATATATATATACACATATACATACATACACACACACACACACACACATATACATACATACATACATAAATAAATACACAGTAGGACCTCGGTTACACAGTAGGACCTCGGTTTACGAATTTATTGCATTCTCCGTGATGTTTCTAATAGCGAAACATTTGTAAACCGAAACGTGGTTTCCCATAGGAATGCATTGAAAACCAATTCATCCGTTCTGGAGGTCAGAAAAAAAGTCAAAATGAGCTGGCATGGAAACCAACCCACAATGCAGAACACACAGTAAAAGGCATGCAAACGACAAAGCTCAGCTCCCTACCTTTCTACCGCTTGAGAAATACACCAAAACGTCCCAAAACAACTTCAAACAATTTCCAGAATAGCTCCAAAACTAGATGCAAAAGTCGCTCCAACAACTCCACACTCGATGCCACATGCTACCCACAGGCTCCAGCATGCAGGGGGCAGTGCTATAAACCTCCCAAGTGCAATGCATCCTGGGGAAACTTGCTTTGTATTGCGAAAATGTTTTGTAAACCGAGGCATTATTTTCAATGGATTTTCATTTGTAAACTGAAAATGATGTTAACCGAAGCGTTTGTAAACCGAGGTCCCACTGTATATTAAAATACACTTAGAATAAAGGTTTTTGTATGTGTATGTGCATATAAAAGTACTTAGATCATATGTTAAAAGGCCATTAGGCTCGAAATTGTGGGAGGAGTTAAGGCCCCTACTCACCTTTGCCGTGCAAGCTGATTGACTCACCTTGGCAACCAGACCTTCCGATCCGATTTCACCACAGAAAAAAGTTTCCATCGCTACCAGGAGTCCTGTCGCTGCAGTATCCTCTGCCTCTGACCTCCGATCCTGCCACCCGGCTTCTGGTCACGTGACCAGCACATCCACGTAAGCATAACGTGGGAAATAGCGTTCGGCTATTTCCCACGTTCAGGGCCTAAAAACGTAGGGGTAGGATCCATTTCACTATCATACAAGGCAATTCATATATACTTACCCGTTCGTACACCCCTGTGGTTCATACGGCTAAACAGTCAACCACAGGCATACTTACGTTCATTCAATCGTCCGCGCGGTTAAACTACCGACCACTCAAAACATGTTTGCAATCTGTCTCACCATTCGTTTAGTTTGCCGAACGCCATCATGTCTCACTGCTATAATTTCTCCTTTTCCAAGTATGTTAACCAATCATACCGTTCGTTCAAACGAACAAACATCACTATTTTTTATTAAACTTAAGTTCATCAAATTTTCTAGTATGGCTAAGCAGCCGAACACAGTCTCTATGTTTGTATTGCAGTTCTTCATGTAATATAAAAAATGTAGCCGAACGCCAGCCCCCTTTCTTCTTATGTATTGCTTTGTTTCTATGACGACGTTCGTTCATTCGAATGTACAAAGCACTACATAGAAATATGCTTCTGATGTTTTAAGTGACACTAATTGGGATACGCTGTTATTTACTTATACTTTCTTTTAACTGCATATATTAAAACCTGTTCATCTAAATGGCAATTTGACTGCTACAAGGTCATACGTTTTTCACTCCAGTACTATGCACATGCTAATTATACATCTATAACCCAATTTAACTACCACGGTTCATTGTTAGATCAATCACAATTTTTTACCAAAAGCACGATCACTCATTCACTATTTCTCTCAGCCTTTATACTTATTAAAGTACTTAGTTATATGTCATGTTTCTAGGCTCCTCAATTACTCCAGGAAGTGGCTAACCCGGTATCCTGTCCTACAGCATCAGGTATAGTATTACAAATTATAGCTATCTTGCCCCGAGGCCTCATTCAGCCACCGGCAAACTACGGCATGGGACAAATGGTAACCATTTCACTACATTTTTACCCGTATAAAACTCCAAACCAATCTCACTGCTTGATAAATAACTGTACATCATTTTTTTTGTTATTTCTACACTTACTACGTAGCCTTGCGTTATACCGCAGTCCCAGCAAACATCCTGCACTTCTACCACTGACTGCTAACCTCGTGTCGTCCTGTGTTCTATTACCAGGTATTGTTAATCTTACTCACTACGATTACGTTTTCTCCCCAAGTCCTCACTTAGCCTTCCTTCGTTACATTCCAATATTTTGGTAATCTCTGTTGAATGGACCAACGTTCAGATCCCTCATCTAACATGGGTTCTTACGTTACAGTATCACTGATACACACCTATCCATATGTCTCATATTTGCATATCAAGGTATATCAGTGGCACGCCTTGGGCTCACCTACATCTATCTTACCCCTAGGAAAAACCTTGGCCGGACCAGCGATTCGTCAAAGACTATTCATTCTCAAGACCACTCTATCACGCACAAAGTGATAAACATTATACTCAAGGTTAGTATCCACATGTGGTCAGTACACCTTTTAGGAGACAAGCCCCAGCAGGTTTAGAGAACTGGCATACAGGGATAGGCGCTGGCCTTGGCTGACCCAAAATAGTTTTACCGGTCCTGCAAGGCCAACTCCCCACCTCAACACAGAGGTTCAGCCACACGGCCAAAATCATAGTTAGCCGCCTCACTCGCCCTTTTTAAAGTTGGGGTTACAGTTAGGGCCTCCCATATCACGGCCACACGTTTTGTATCTCTTACGGTCATCGAGAGGCCTACATCCCGCCACCACATCAGTGGCCACGAATTCCCTCTGCCCAAATCATAGTTAGAGCCTCTCACCGCCGCTTGGCATTAGCAGGGCCTCACCTGTCACTTGGCTATAGTTAAGTTCTTCGCCTCGGCACTAGTCAGTAAGCCAGTTCTACGAAGGCCTCGCTTTACCTCCACACTCCCCTATATAATTTCATCATTATTCCTTTTTCAGAATGTCACAGGAATCTATTCCCATCGAAGACTTACCTTCTGATAAAGTACTCATCACGCCAGCCAGGCCCAGGTCGCCAGAAGAATCCCTTGCCCCATGTCCCTGAGAGCTTGGACTATCCCTAAAATTGCAGCTGAACTCAGACTCAGGGGCATCCCCTTTCCAGCAACTGCAAGGAAAGCGGAGCTTTACAGGCTTTTGATGGCACAGGCAGGCGAACCTAGACCTGGCACTAGGGGCCCCCTGGGGGAGGACCCACATGCATAGACTCCACAGACGACAACACCACCTGGACAAGACACGGACAAGACGACCCGACCCCCCAAAGCGGAAAGGAAAACCACCCACCGCTAACAGAACCCACAACCCGTCACGCATTCAAACGCACAAACGACAGGACTACCCCACCCCCGCCCACTCAGACGCAGACGCAGAACTAAAGGTGGAAACCGACCAGACCCGGTGACGAACTATGTACACGAAAGTACCCCCCCATCCCAAAGACGACTATAACCACATTACCTCCACAGAAAGACAAACTTCCCACACACACACACACCGACACACCACCTGCAACCACCAAGACGCACCACTCCCACACACAGACAAGACCCAACCCCCAACGACCCACACCATGGAATGGGGAAACATAATGAGTGTAGTTGCAGAGAGACTGCTGCTGGCGGCCTCCATGATATGTCTCTAAAAGTTATAAGTTTGAAATTCTACTCTAGTAACCTGCTATACAAATGTTTTAAACTTGTTATACGAATGTTTTAAACTTGTTGAATGTGAACGCTGCATGTTGACGCTACTGCACCGCAATATTACCCACGGTCTCACCACATAACATAAAAGCTCTAGTAGCAGGGCTCGGATGACCTGGCCATCTGACCAAACAAACCACCCAACAAACTTTGCTAGAGAGCAAAGAACCGCCACCCACCTCCCCACGGGCTTACTGCCAAACCACTGGCCAGGATCACTGAAAACTCGCTATACACGTGAGACCACACCCCAGAGGCAGATTGCCCCTTATTGCTGTCCACACGGCCTCCACCCTCGATCTCGAGGGAGATAGCGACCAAAGAGGAACAACACACGACCACACACAGAACCATACCCACAAGAGGCGAGGAGAGAAGGCACGCTCCCGAATCTAACACCCTACACAAACACTCCACGACCGCAGAGGACCAACCACAGCATATATAGCTCCCCCGCGTGCCCCCAGTGGTGGAAGACTAAAACGACGTGGTGGGCGCACGCGGGCGACCACTAGACCCCCCCGTAGCCGCCCTTCCCGCTTCCCACCCCCCTCTTTTTGTTTCCCCTCTTCCTCCTCCTTCTTCTCCTTCCTCTTCTTCCCCCTCTCTCCCGGGCGGCCGCCCGTGTCAGGATGGCGTCCCCCCGGCCCCAACTGACCCTCAAAGTCCTCATGATCAACACTAAAAGACTCAACTACCCACAGAAGCGTGCAAGGGCATTGAGAGAACTGAAAGCCCTAAATGTAGCCATAACGTTTGTAACGGCTACCCAGGTAGAGAGGGGGTATCTGCCGTTGGAGACGTCCTTTTCCCTGCAAGCTGCTGTGGAGAAGTAAAGCTGGTGTAATCCCATCCACGATATCCAAAGAGAGAGTCAGGTTCAGCTGAAAAAGATCAGAGTAATATTCCCAAATAATCCCCTTCCAAGAACGAGACGAGGCTACGTTTTGAAGGGTCAAGAAGAACTGAGGACTGGGATACCCAGCCTGCTTTTTATTACAGTCAGGTACCAATAGAACACACCCAGGGGGAGGTTGAAAATAACCAATTACATACAAGGTTCAACCCACACATCCCCTCCCCTCAGATAAGCAATTAACATAATTATTACATACAGTAAAAATACAGTTTTCACAGATACACTAACTTTAAAACCATACATTCAATCTCCATAACTTACATATTTAAACTCAGCATACATCAAACATAAACACTTCCAAAAATCAGCCAAATCCCTCCAGTGGATCAAAAGTTAGGTGGAAGTCCTTTATGACCGACTGCAAGCACAATTTCCTGCCCAAAACAGTTCCATAGATTTGGGCTGTGCGGTCGGTCAATTTCATGCAGAAAAAACAATTTCATCTTCGAACGGGACTTAGTCTCTGGAGCTGAAAGTTCCGTATGTGAAAAGGTAAGGGTCAGCGGTGTTCGTGTATTTGCGCATCCGATTTTAGTTCCACAGAATCTTTAGCATACACTGCTGACCGCGTTCGAATGAACTAAAATGGCCGCCGCCACGTGTTCGGCTGTCGAATGCCGGCCACCCAGCGCTCGGCAATTAACCGGCAGTAACCTCACAGCCTGGGAGGTAAATTGCCTGCACACTTCCACTTCTGGGTGGTCCGCCTGTGTGGTACTTGGTTCAGTAAGCCCTATTTACGGAACCAAGTGGGAGAAAGCCAGGGGCAAGTTATTTTACAGGTCTGGGGACATAGTCTTAAAGGGGCATTGTTCAGCAAAGTCACAATATGTCCCCAGACGGTTCTTAAAGGGCCATACACACCCAATAACAGTTAAGTTTTCAGGGGCACAATCTTCCAGGGGCCATAGTCATGGAAGGAAGGAGGCTGGCAGATAGGCTTCTCCACAATCCAGGGAAGCAGGGCAATTTTCCATTTAAAGGGCCAGTTACAAATAGCGATTTGTAACAGCGTTCTTCCAAGAAACCCATTTCAAAACTGACAAGCGGCCCAAGTTCTCGAACAAACATTTCCCGCTGAGTTTCCACGCCACCAACCTGGACTCAAAAACCAAAGGAACGGCGATACTTTTTTCCGTCGACGTACCGTTCCAACTGGAAGAAGAACTATCAGACCCCAATGGAAGATACCTCTTCCTGAAGGGCACAATCCATGCCACATGCTTTACCTTCACCAATTTATACCTCCCTAACAAGGGATAAAAACCCTTACTAAGGAAAACCCTGACAGCCTTAGACCTCTTCAGCGACGGCATACTAATTCTCGGCGGAGACTTTAACGCACCGTTGGATCCGAGACTGGACACATCCGCAGGCCACTCAACCCTCCCAGACCATGTACTCAGAGGCATGCGAACCACCCTGCATGAATTCCAAATGTCAGACTGCTGGCGCACCTTGCACCACACAGAGAAGGATTACACGTACTATTCCCCACCTCACAATTCGTATTCACGCATAGACTACTTCTTCCTCCGCCACCGCCACCTGGATGACCTCCTCTCCGCAACAATAGCCCCTATGTCCTGGTCGGACCATGCCCCGGTCATTATCAGGATAACCTCGCCAACACCATACCAGAAACAATGGACCTGGAGACTAAATGAGTCACTGTTAGAAGTGACTCCAGACGGAGATACAATCCCACATAGACCACTTCTTTCGAACAAACAACACATCAGAATCCACTTCGGACAAGGTGTGGGAAGCACACAAATGTGTGATACGCGGCATCCTGATTCGACATGGCGCACAACGGAAAAAAAAAATGCGCGCAAGACACAGCAAACCTTTCGCAGAAAGTGGCGGACTTGGAAAAACAGCACAAAACCACACTCAACAACAACACCTATGCGCAACTAGTCGCGGCGAGAGCAGCACTGAACATCTACCTCTCCCAATGCATCACCTTCCAATACAGACAAGCCCAGAAGACCTTCTATAAATTCGCCAACAAGAGCGGCAAGCTCCTGGCAAAGGCCCTAAGGAAAACCAGACAAAAATGCTTTATTTCAGAGATCAAATTCAACGGAGCTACCCGCCACACCCCAAAGGAGATAGCGGAAGGCTTCAGACTGTACTACGAATCCCTGTACCACCTCCGCAGCCAGGGAGAGGAGACGGGAGACCCTGCCGCACCCAAACCCGATAGACAAAACGCATACACAAGCACCAAGGAGATGCGACCAAACTCCAGTTTATTGGGATTGAAAGGGTTAATAGAAATTGGAGGGGGGAGAATTTGGACAATAAACTAGCAAAACAAGAGATGAGGTGGGTGTTTAAATTGAAGTCGTTATTCCCTAGAGGTTTAAATGGGGATTTTGAGGTCTGCCATTTCCTCTAATGGATAATTAAATCGCAAAGCCTGTTATGTATTTTTGTTATGATGTTTAACATCTTTCTCCTTTTTCTCTAGAAGAGAAGCTGCCAATACTTATATGTCAGTTAGATGTATGCATAATATACACCTTTTGATAATAGATTTTGAAATAGGATGAATTCCTTTTAAATGTACACATTTTCGCTATATTTATAGCACTCCTCTAGTATAAATATGATTTGAAAAGATATAACATAGTGGGACTGCATTTATGCAGAAAACTTTTTCTCCAAGACAGCAGAACTTCTCCTATAGATCTAAAGGGATCAGAGCTGGTATCCATCACTCTTTTGGGATGGATAACTACAGATCCTTATATTGCATTGAGCTATATATCGGGACGTAACAATAATGCGTGATAATTTGTAATGAATACCACTTCAAAGTATGTAATATAGCAGTATAGATCTTTTCACTATTTAAATATTTCTTATAATTATTATCCAGCTTCCTACACTTGGATCTCTAGGTGAGGTTCTGCCCACATAAGCTGTATATTATACTGTATTGATCCTGTATTTTATGTCATAAGTTTTATTATTTATTTTTATTACATATTCTTTGTATCAATGTAGTCTTAACATGATTTATACATGACATTCTGTATGAGTAGTTATGTGCAATAATAGGTTGGACACTAGCCCTTTAATGTGAGTTACCTGTTTGAAAAGTATATACGTATAAGTATGCTGGACTAGAGATTTAAAATCCATTAGATGCATAATACCAGCCTTTCTGAGGAAACCACGCCCCCGGACCAATGAAACAGCAGAAGGGGAGGAGCGAGACACTTAAAAGACAGGGCTGGACACCAATGACGTTGTCAGAGGAAGCCTGTGGAGGCGGGCGAAACGCGTCACACACACGTCACGAGAGAGGCGGACCCGGAAGTGATCACGTGATCGGGACGGACGAAACCAGGAAGTGTTTTCATACTTGCTGTTTACATGCTTTTATGTGGGTAGCTATGTTAGCATAACCCACCACTCGCAAAGTAAGAGTTTTTAACCATTTACTTTTAATAAATTGTCTTTGATACTATTCAATTGGAGGTCCTGCCTCTCTCTGTCCTATATTGCACAGCTTTATCGGTATCCAGTGGGCTTGGAGCCTAACCAGTGTGGGAACTTTCCCTCTTAAGTGGAGCATTGCAAACCCAGAGCCTGGGGTGATAGGGCTCTGGTAAATGTGAGTTTTTTTCCCCATATCCCCCCTTTTTTTCCACATATTTTGGACCTTGTCCAGATAGTCTGCACTATATGTTGTTATTCTCTATTTACAGATCAGTTTAGCGCGCTTTCTTTGGTAAATATCTGTTATTTAATCTGTGTGTACTTTTGTATCACTGGTTTGGAGTGCTGCCATACTGTATGTTTTATATCCTATAGCGCTGACACCCTGTTGGTTCTTAAAACGCATATCTCGCCAAACACCTCACGACTAAAATCGACGCGGAAACAGCTCAAACACTGGAAGAGCCATTAACACCAGAGGAACTAGCCCTGGCACTGAAAACAGCCAAGAATGGGAAAAGCCCGGGCCCCTACGGCTACACCATCAAATACTACAAAACCTACTATAAAACACTGGCTCCACACTTACTTAATATGCTAAATGCCATCAAAGAAGGGGGGAACCTCGACCAGAACACCCTAAAGGCGCTCATTGTAGTGATACCCAAAGAAGGCAAAGACCCCACAGAATGTCCAAGTTACCGACCAATCTCCCTGTTGAATGCGGACTTGAAACTCTTCGCCAAAATTCTGGCACTCCGCATCCAACCCCCTGCCGAACCTGATACACCCGGACCAGGTTGGATTTGTCAAAAATAGAGAGGCCAGAGACAACACCACCAAAGTAATCAACCTAATTTATGCGGCCAGGATAAGGACAACAACAGCACTTATAATCTCCACCGATGCGGAAAAAGCGCTCAATAGGGTAGACTGGACCTTCCTATTCGCGACGCTACAACACCTAGGGTTCGGCCCCAACATGAGGACGTGGATCGCAGCTCTCTACAACAAACCGACGGCATGTGTCTATGTCAATAGCACACTATCAAAACCATTCCAGATACACAATGGCACCCGACAGGGATGCCTCCTCTCGCCCCTGCTTTTTGTACTCAGCCTGGAACCATTCCTGAATGCGGTACGCAGCAGACCGGAAATTAGAGGCATACGAGGACAGTGGGGAGAAAGCAAAATATCGGCACACGCCGACGACCTACTGTTTATAGTCCGAGACCCACAATGCTCACTCCCAGCCATCATGCAAGAATTCGAGGACTACAAGGCACTCTCCAATCTCAGCATCAACTATACAAAATCAGAAATACTAAACCTCGGCTGCGAACGCGCCCTGACCACGAACCTAAAAGCGCGCTACTCATTCCACTGGTGTAAAGACGCAATAAAATACTTGGGCATATGGCTCACTGCAGACCCACACCGCATGTTCAACCACAACTTCCCTCCCCTCCTTGACCGCATACTTAAAGACCTAGAAGAATGGGACATACCGCATATCACCTGGCTGGGACGAGTGAACGCTCTCAAAATGAACGCCCTACCACGCTTCCTATACCTGATGCAAACACTCCCAATTTTCATCCCCCAGACCTTCCTAGCCCAAATACGCACAGCCTTCACGAGATATGTCTGGCGGAACAGAACGGCTAGAATAAAAAACGACATCCTCACAAAACCCAAACCACAAGGGGGCCTAGGACTCCCCGATCTTAAAGGGAAACTCCAGTGCCAGAAAAACGATCCGTTTTTCTGGCACTGGAGGGTCCCTCTCCCTCCCACCCACCAATGCCCGGTTACTGAAGGGGTGAAAACCCCTTCAGTCACTTACCTGGGACAGCGGCGATGTCCCTCGCCGCTGTCTCCGCCTCCGCGACGCTCCTCCTAATGATTACGTCGGCCGGTGGGCGAGACTAATCTCGCTCACCGGTCGAGGAGACCTAATGCGCATGCGCGGAAATGCCGCGCATGCGCATTACGTCTCCCCATAGGAAAGCATTGAAAAATCATTTCAATGCTTTCCTATGGGGTTTTGACACAGCGTGAGGACGTCCAGCGACGCTCTAGCACAGGAAACCTGTGCTAGAACCCAGGAAGTGACCTCTAGTGGCTGTCTAATAGACAGCCACTAGAGGTGGAGTTAACCCTGCAATGTAAATATTGCAGTTTATGAAAAACTGCAATAATTACACATGCAGGGTTAAGGGTAGTGGGAGTTGGCACCCAGACCACTCCAATGAGCAGAAGTGGTCTGGGTGCCTGGAGTGTCCCTTTAACAAATATCACAGAACCATCCACCTCCAATGAATCGCCGAATGGACCTTAAGGACAGAAGATAAGCTCTGGATCGTCAAAGAGGCAAGCTTCACCCAACTCCCACTCCACACACTACCATGGATGCCCCAACAACAGATAAGGGGACACGGAAAGGGACATCCCACAATATCAGCCACCCTAATGGTCTGGAAGAAAATAGCAGACAACAAGGACCTCGTCCCCCCCGATATCCCCATCGTATAATATCACAGACAGACCTAGATTTCACATGATTGACAGCAACCAAACCATGACGAGCCTAGGCCTAACGACCCCATGCAGGCTACAACATCTCCTGGCAACCGGGAACATCCCCCCACTAACGGAATTACCCAGACCCGAACCCCCAACCCCGATGACTAAATTCAGGTACTACCACTAGTAAGCGCACTAAAAACAATACCCGACCTCCAAACTGCTGCAAGACCACCAACGCCGTTTGAGAACTTATGCACCCAACCGGCACCCGCGCCACACGCCATATCACTACTATACCAAATGCTGAACACACCGAAGGGAACGCCCAACCGCCATACTTTGTAAGATACTGGGAGAGAGATCTTGGACACCCATTAACCCAGGACCAGTGGACCACAATGGTCACAATGACACACAAAACCTCCATAAGTACTAAATACCAGGAATCTGGGTACAAGATGATATCACACTGGTATGAAACCCCTGAGAAACTCGTGACCATGCACTCATCGAGCACACCGGAATGTTGGAGATGCGGAACCGAATTGGGCACACTATACCATATCTGGTGGACATGCCCCCGGATCCAGCCTTTCTGGAGGGAGATTCATCAAGCAGTCAGCACGCTAACAGACAACGCGGTCGAACTCATACCAGAAAACTACCTGCTACACCTGACACCCCTACCAATAGCTACATACAAAAAAACAATCACACCGTACCTAATGCAGCACGCTGCCTGATCCCAGCATTCTGGAAAAAGAGCGCAACCCCATCCATGACGGACTGGATAGACGGACGAGGGTTGAAGACATGAGAACCCTAGAAGAACTAATCCTAACAGCCAGAGGACAAACCCAGAGATACCAAAATATATGGTTCCACTAGCTCCGATGGCTAACGACCAGACAACCATAAAATACCCATTCCTGAAGAATAGAAAACGGCGGTAGAACCCTGGGAACCAAGGGAGAAACCCAGGGACATGAACGGAAACGGACGCAAGGACCCCATCGACCACCAACGGGGGAATGGGGGGTGTCTCCGTGGAGGCCCGGGCCGGGGGAAGGGGTTGCGGGCGGGGGGACCCTCGAGTACCTCCCCCCTCCATATGGCCTTGGTCCGTGAACTACTAGCCAGGAAAGCTCACATACCCTAGCGCGACCAACTCCAGCTCTGCGCCAACCACAGGAACCCCTCGCAACAACAAGCTGACCCACACCACTCCCACGCATGCCCGCAGCCAAAGCTCAGAGACTCACATGCCACACACCAGGGGAGAAACAGGGCCCGACCCCGAATAACCCTGATGCCCACCATAGTGCCCCACTATCCCATTACACACCCAAACAAGGGATGGCTCTCCCAAACATAAGGAGACATACGACAAGAATACCCAGGACATCTCCACATAGCTACATCAGCCGCCCTGCCAACCCACTAACAGCACACTCCCTAGCACAGGGAGCAACCTCAAACAGGGACACGAAAGAATAACGAAAAAGGGAGACAAAGGGGTCTAAGCAAGCAAACACACGACTAGAGACGACTAACTAAAGTAAATAGCGATATAGGCAATACAACAGCTTCTGACAGAGAATACACAGGACGCCAGAAGAAACATGTGAAAAGGAAGTCTAGGACGCTCGAGGCACTAGCACACTAGACACTAGGAGAGACAACAAGAGAGACCAAGCCAGAGAATGGGAAACAACCCCCAGACAAGAAAAGAGATACGAGTACACCAAAACAGGCACAGCCCAAAAACCTCACTACACCGTTGAGCATGTAAAGAGCCAAGACACTGACGATCACCTGAGACCCCTAAACAAACAAATGGTGCTCTCCCTACACAACCCCCTAGTAACCAAGACCACAGAGAAGCTATGCATAACACTCCTGGGAATGTGAAACCTTCTCCAATGACACGCTACTACAAAAGAACAGAACGATACAATAATGACATGTTCCTTTACCTAACGATTAACGTTGGACTACTATGTTTTATGAATGTTATGAAAATTCTGTAATAACTGAAGAAATACTTAAACATGTTTGTAAAATATTCATACACGCTTAATAAAAACCCTTGGATTGAGAAAAAAAAAAAAAAAGGTGGAATCTGCAATAGCTACTCCAGGTGACATAGCAGGCTATGCAGTTCATCCCTTGGTAACCCCTATTTTGCCGACTTGCCCCCCTCCCTTCACCTCCTCCACCAACCACAACCACTACCCTATATGTTTCACCTGCACACTCCGTCCCAGCATCCATTAAAAAATATATACTGGATGGAAAGGACGTGAACTTAGTCTCCCTGCTCATAGCTTCTTCACATGATGTCCTTGAAAACCGTGCTTACAACTATGGGGACATCTCAGTGGAGCTTAAATCCAGAGACCCACGCCTTAACAAAAAAACTATGCATTCCATTCAGGGATGTAATTTGCACGGTGTATCCTAACAGGAGGAAAGACAAGGTGGTTGATTTAGGCATTAAGAATGGGGGGTCCTCTTTCTACGATTTACCACAAATCCGTGTCAGCCAAGGGGGGAACACATCTGGCCCAATTTAATATCAAAATAGACTGGTGCCAGATGGACACAGAACTATTCTGCCGCCATTTTGCGGGATTGAGGTCCCCATCCTATGCCGCTTGCTCCACATCTCACTCTACAGACTTGTGCCCTTGCGAAGCACTTCCCACCACTCCTTCACCCCACACACCAGACAGGAAAGCTGGGTAGACCCATTGTGTTTCTGGGCAAGGTGCAGGTATAAAACAACTTTAATACCGATGCATGCAGCTTCAGCGCATGTCGGTTGTTACACGTCGGAGCACATCTTCAGAGCACATACTAAGGCTATGTGTCCGGCCCGACTGTCACCTAAAAAATAACTGATCTAGGTCATATTCACATTACTACTTTCTAACTACGCTCCCACCCAGCAAGGCTTTTGGTTGATTATCTGGTGGCAGGTTTCTCACGGGGTTTTCACACATCACCATCCCCACAGGCACGCTAAAATGCCCTAACCTGTTCTAAGCTGATTATGCCCCTTTTACGGTGGACCACCTACTGTCCAAAGAAACCAAAGCAGGCTTCATGTTTGGCCCCTTTCACTTATTCTCTTTTCTCATCCTGGCGAACCAATCCCATTGTATGTTTGTCATTTGTTTTTATGATCCTGATGAAAGTCCTCCAAGCAGGACTGAAACGTTGATCGCTGGTTTTTTAACTTTTCTTCATTAAACTTTGGACTTTTATAAAACCGTGAGTGCAGCCATCTACTTGGATTTATGGATACTATAGATGTTTTGTAGCTTGCACCCGGTCATTAAGGGACATTTGAGCGTGAGTGCAGGAGCAATTTCTGTTTTTTGTTTATGTTAAGGTTATTGGCTATAACCTTCTCCTTGCACGAGCACTTTTTCAATATCTGGAAAATCACCATATATTGGTGTGATAATCCCTAACCCACTTGGCTTTCCAGACATCATTTATTTAATTATTTTTTTTGGGCTTATCTACTAAACCATTATTATGGATGAATTTATTTTCCAAGCTGGAGCGTATTCAGAGCAAGCAGACACTATGCAAGAGAGTATATTGTGGGATCAAACTGGTTTAGAACTGCCCAATAGCCTTACTGCCAAAGATGTCTACTCTAAACTTTCTAAATTGCGTAGGAAAAGGATTGATCTGGATATGCATGGACTGTTCCTTTCAGATTATTACAAGGCCAAGAGACTCTCCAGAGGATTCAGGATATTAAATAGATCTACAATTGACAGAGGCAAGGCTAAGGTCTGTAAAGATTGGACCATGGTTCTAAACAAAGCATCATTGGATATGATGCTAATTATCAAAGACGTCAAAGAAGACCTAATTGATGTTCATAAAAAGATCTTAAAAGTTGAGACTGAACGTGGCGTGGCCTGACCGTTCAAGGGAATGGACGTGTGAACGATCAGCTCTGTGAGAAACACCCGCAATACAGCGAATAACTTAGCGTCTATCGAGAGAAACGACCCAAAAGAAACTGCCTCGTCTAGTCTAGACTCTATGGCACAACGTATGTCCATAAAAACTAAGCCTAAAGAAGCACCATCGCTGCAAATTACAGCCATGACTTCGCCGCCACGCCGCGCGCAAGATGGCGCCGACAGGCCTACCTCCCCGGCCTCGAGTTCAGGACGGAGCGACGTCACATCTATATCTCACCGGGAGATACCGGCCACAGAATCAGCCATACAGAGAATGCTGAACAGCCTCCAGACATCCTCGAGAGCAGATTTTACTCTAATAGCAAAAGAAATTAGAGATGATGTCAGGGCGCTGGGGGAGAGAATGGACTACATAGAAACCAAGACGGAAGAAATCATAACCGCACATAACAATGTGGTAACCGCATATGACAACATGGAAGCTAGATTGACCTCTATATACGCCAAAATAGCCGACCATGAAGACAGAGACAGGAGGAATAACATACGCATCCGTGGCATTTTGGACAGCGTAGGCCCTAACGAACTGGGCAATTATGTATGCCGTATTTTTCACCTCTTGGCGCCAGACCTGCCGATCACTGCATTACTGCTGGACAGAACACATAGACTACCCCGACCTAAACACCTTCCTCAGTCCGCCCCGAGAGACACTATAACTCGTATACACTACTATACCACCAAGGAAATCATAATGGCGGCTGCCAGGAAAAAACCCGCACTCCCTGAAGAATACAGCCAAATCCAGATATACACGGATCTCTCCGCACACACATTGAATGCTCGGAGGAATTTCGCTCCCATAACCAGCGCATTGAGAACGGCGCATATTCTTTACAAATGGGGCTTCCCTGCACGCATTATCGTCAGATGGAATGGCGTTGAGAGTCACATCACCAACTTAGAAGAGGGGAAACGCGCTTTGGCTGTATGGAACATACCGATGACTGAAAATGAGGGAACCACGCCACCGACATCCACCCCACAACACGCTACCACAGCGACAACCTCACCGATGAAAGTCACTCACGGGCCACACGCACGAAAATCAAATGACTCTCACCACATTTGCAATTTGGGACTGTATATGCCAACCTTGTCGGCAGGGAGCCACGACACGAGGGAGTCAGGTTCTGGGGATAAGTACCTTGTCACATGTTATACTTTCTAATGCTTATCTTATTGCATTTTATTTTCTTTATTTTACCTATTTTCTTTATTTTACCTATTTTTTTTTAATGTCGATACTGGTTGCCTCTCCCCGTTGTATGTGTTTGCCTTCAATGACCTCTCTGAGCTGGAGAACGGAGGCGTATACTGTTGGGGGTGTGGAGCTGTTGCAAAAGCACAGCGGTTCCGTACCCATCTGCACTATATTTACCCGAGGCCAATAGACGCCTCTTCCCATCATATCCTCAGGGGTGGCTACCAATATATCTGCCCTCCCAGACCCGCAAGATATAGAACATAACTAAATGTGATGGCTATCTACCGATGCTTTTACCTATGGTTGGGGGCCACCACGATGGTAGAAGAGGCCAGACCCCCCCCCTCTAAGGCCACACCGATGCAACACCCATACCTATGTGTCTGGCCACTGACAAAACTTGACCCCACCCGACCCACGGCCCCTATCCTGAACACACTAAAGACGCTCTCAAATAGGTTGTCAGCAGTAGAACCACGCTATTGTATCTACTGTAACCCAGACTACTAAAAGGTTTTATGTGTAAATATATGGGGAGATGCGACATGCCTCAGACTGATAGCAATATTTTCACAAGAGACACTGTGTACCCTTCACTCCAGTTAAATATCCAGGGACATAGCGAACCCACCTTGCAGTGCACTCTGGAAGGGTACCTCAAATCGTTGGTTTTATACTTTCTTTTTCATTCTTTTTTAAATACAGAATATATGGGAATTCCTACACATAGGGCTTTCTATGCGTAGTCGGTCATCACAGACATTATTGTGTTGTCATGCTCCTCTAGCAGACATGGCCTACTCACTCTCCAAGTTATGAACCCTCTACCACGGAATGGGACAAAACGTACCTTCTCGACCCATCAGGGTTGCCCTCTCTCACGCCGGCTAGCGGGTTTTCTCAACCCCCCATGTAAGGGCTTCAGTGCCCATGAACATCGGAAAAATCAGGTCCTATACTAAGGACCTCTGTTATGTATATAGTTGGTTAAATTCCCGTTTGGTACCTTCCCCCTATGACCTCCTTACCCCTTCCAAGGCGAATATATATCACCACATTGAATTGACCTCTGCTCCAAAACACGGGTCACAGACAATATGGAGCCTATACACACAAACTCACTTAAGCGAGCCTCGTGTTCTATACATGCACTTACTTGAGCCTTTAGCTGCGTATGACATCTATCTTCACCAACCAGTTAATCTCACCACATACAGCCGTATTAATATATCAACCCATCATCTGATCCTAAATGACGCTTAACTTACTCTCAATAAATGCCAAAGGGCTCAACTCACCTCATAAACGCCGTATGGCACTATTGGAAGCACAGAAACAGAACACGCACATAGCATTTTACCAGGAGACACACTTCCAGACTCATAACCTTCCTAAATTCTTCTCCAGACATTTCCCAATAGGGTATCACTGCACCTATAAGAAAAATAAAAGAGGTGTCTCTATTCTACTCAGTAGAGAGATCTCCTTTCAGTTGATAAAAAAAGTAAGCGATAGGAAAGGTCGCTATCTTCTGTTGCAATGCATAATTAATAACGTTCATTATACATTGGTTAATATATATGGCCCGCCTGATAACCATCATATTTTCCTAGACCAAATTTTGTCGTTAGCAAATGCTCATAAATTCGGAACTGTTATAATCGGAGGCGACACAAACTTCATTCTAGACCAAAACCTAGACACGACCTCCTCCTCCAAGATTTCAGGCAACACTAAAAAGCAAAGAACACGCTCCATTTCCCTTCTTGAAAACACCTTACAAACACACGGGTTCATCGATATCTGGAGAACTCTACATCCCTTAGTCAAAGACTATACATACCAATCCTTAGTTCACGGCTTGTACTCCAGAATTGATCGATTCCTCATTCCTCCCTCACTCACACCGCAAATAGCTACAACAGACATAGGTACTATCACTTGGACAGATCATGCCCCTATCATACTGAAACTTACAACACAACACCCCACTAGTGGGAACCGCACCTGGCGATTGATTGATACTCTCCTGGCTGACCATAAACTGGTAACGCAAATCACTAAAGAACTAAACACTTATTTTAGCTTAAATGATACTGGAGAGGTAGGTATAGAGACCATTTGGCAAGCCCATAAGGCGGACTTACGGGGCCAATTTATTAAACACGCTAGCCACAATAAGAGACTCCGGACACAGGCGTACATTGATATACACAAAAAACTAGCTACCCTCACTCGTACTAACAAAATCGCACCTTCACACACCATCACACAACAGATTCATAAATTACAGTCGAACCTGAAAGACATGGAACTGGAAAAAACAACTTATTTACTGTCAAAATCGAAACAGAAATTCTTTAAAGACGGGAACAGGGCAGGGAAAACGTTGGCAGCACAACTCAAAACCAAAACGCTGTCATCCAAAATTGCATATCTCTCTGCAAACCAAGGTGAAAAGATTACTGATCCACAAGCAATTGTGGAAGAATTCAGCCGCTACTACAGCGGCCTATACAACTTAGCAAAAGAGCCTGACTGCCGCTCTCCTACACCAACTGAAATAGACATATATCTGTCCGATATCCACCTACCAACCCTCACCCCAGAAGAATGTCAAACCCTACTACAACCCTTTACGCCCCAAGAAATAAAAGGCGTCATTAGACAGCTACCAAAACATAAATCCCCGGGCCCGGATGGGTTTACTAACCTATACTACTATACTTTCCAGGCTCCCCAAAGACAAAACTGTTCAACCGTTGCTTTCAGGAAGGAACTATGCCTACCGCTATGTTGCAAGCTTTCATCTCAACCCTACCCAAACCTGGGAAATCCCCAACCCAATGCTCCAACTTCAGGCCCATATCATTATTAAACTGTGACACGAAGATTTATGCAAAATTGTTAGCAAATAGGATCAACCCCATTCTCACCCGTATAATCCATAATGACCAGTCAGGCTTTGTTAAAGGAAGGCAAGGCACAGACAATACAAGAAAAATTCTTAACATATTATCCCATATTAACACGACAAAAACAGAAAGTCTTTTGTTAGCTTTAGATGCGGAAAAGGCATTTGACAGGCTCAACTGGAAATACATGATTTCAGTTCTACATAAATTTGGATTCCCACGGGAGTTGACCCGAGGCGTTATGGCTCTTTATAAAGAGCCGACAGCTCAAGTGTCCAACTCAGGATTTACTTCACTGCCATTTAGCATCTCAAATGGCTCCAGGCAAGGTTGCCCGCTATCCCCTCTCCTCTTTATCATAGCGCTGGAACCTCTAGCACAAAAAATTAGGAACGACCCACTCATCTCGGGGATACAGATTGGAAACTCACAGTTCAAACTTGCAATGTTTGCTGATGATATTTTAGTTACCATTAGTAATCCAGAAACCTCTATGCCACGCCTTACACATCTCCTACGAGATTATGGCAAGATATCATATTACAAGTTAAATCAAAATAAAACGCAGGCTCTGCCCATCCATGTCCAGGCACCAATAGCTGACAAACTGAGACGGACTTACCAATTTGACTGGAGACAGAAATACGTCACTTATCTTGGTGTAAAGCTTGCGTTACATCCACACACCACCCTATCCCTCAACTATGGACCATTATCGCATATATGCACTTCCTTCTTCCAATCATGGAAACATGTCCACCTATCTTGGTTGGGTCGTATTAACGTAATTAAAATGATCCTATTGCCAAAAATTCTCTATGTATTTCGTATGCTACCAATCCAAGTACTACCACGAATGCTTAAAACTCTTCAATCTATAATATCCCGTTACATATGGGACAAGAAAAAAAAACACGTTTACCCATGTCCTTACTCCAACAGAACCCGTCTGAGGGAGGGCTAGGTGCGCCTAAAATATCCGCCTACTATGAAGCTGCGATATTAGAATCGGCAATTCGTATCCACGCCAATAAGCACACGTTCCAATGGGCGAACATGGAACACGAAAAACTCAAACCACACTCGCTGTTACACATCATGTGGTCCCCTAAAATACATCGCCCTCCAAAACTCTCGTTATACCCGACCTCCGCATTAATGTTGAAATATTGGGATAAATTACTGTCCACCGTATCAGAAAAGGGGAAATATTGTGCTGAGGCCCCTATGGAAGCATTGGCACAACTGACTCCTTGGTTGTCATTGAAAACCTGGGCCAAATATGGGGTTAGACATATCAAGGACCTGTGCTCATCACACTCCATTAAAGCATTCCCCGATCTACAGAAACAACTTAATCTGCCGAACTCCCTGATATTTCAGTATCTCCAATTGAAAAGTATAATAACCTCCCAGGATTCATGGCATCATTCGATGCTTCCCCAACGAGTACACAGTACAGTCACTATTATGTCTAGGTGTCAAAACGCACCCTTAAAACCCAAATCCCTTTCGATATGTTATAAATCTATTCTAGAATATCATACCCCCCACTCTTTTCACTTCACACATCAATGGGGAAAAAGAGGGCATCCCTAGCTTATCGGATGACACATGGCTCTGAGCTATAAATTCCCTAAAAGGTATTACATCCTGCTTCTCCCATGTAGAAGCACATAAAAAAGTGCTTTATAGGTGGTACCTTACCCCCCAAAGACTGAACCAAATATACCCTAACACGAGTCCCATATGCTGGAGATGTTCGAACAACATAGGCACTATGCTACATATTTGGTGGGAGTGTACAGGAATTTGGCCGCTATGGTCAAAGGTCCAACAAATACTGAACCAAATCCTACAACATGAAACACCCATCACACCCGAGCTAGCACTCTTGCTCCTCTATCCAGCACACTGGGATCAGGCAGACAAAAAAATGGCTTCCATCATATTTTTAGCAGCACGCCATCTAATATCCCAAGGTTGGAAGAATAATGTATGTCCCTCTAGAAGGGAACTAATAGAGAGGGTAAAATTATTCTACAAATATGAACTGCTTACTGCAGACTCATATACGAAGAAAAGTCAGTTAGAACAGATATGGAGACCCTGGGTTACCCTCTTGGAAAGGGACAACCCCTACGATCTCACTCATACAGCCTCCACCACGTAGAACAGCTATTTACCTCCAACAACCAAAAAAAAAAAAAAGAGGCCAAACTGGGAAAGTATTACACGATACAACCTAGTGACTATATAATTAACATATTGTTTCATAAACTATTAAACTGTTGGATTCATTATAGATTGGTAATACCTCCCAAATACGGAAGGTGTTGTTTGATTGCCTAAGTATAACCGCTAATTGTGGCTCACTGAGTTTTGTGTACAATGCACGGAATATTGTAAACGACAATGTAATGCGAATTATCTGATACACTGTATATGACCATGTACTGATGATATAATTTGTTGCCTTGGTAACTTTCCCCCAATTCCCCACCCTTCCCTTTTCTTTGTTCTGTACCCCATACCCCTCCTGAGTATATGAAAAATAAAAATCTCAAATTTAAAAAAAAAAAAAAAAAAAAAAGAGTTGAGACTGAACATGCTATACTATTAGCCTCTACAGAAGGGCAGAAACTATTGCATAAACTTCAAGAAGACTTGTTAAAGTACAAGAATGAACTAATTAAGTTCAAAAAACAGAAATTTGAGAAAGTCCATCAAGACTACCAGGACCATCGAGTTTATAGGTGGCTATCAGGCAGCAATACACAAAGACCAAGAAGGCCGCGTAAAATAATCATTAAACCTCGAATAGTAACCATAGATACTACATCTGGAGAATCTGCCAATGCTAACCAATTTAAGTGGGAAGTGGAATGGTTTAAGTTTGGTAGGAATCTCCGGTAGGAATATTTCAACAAAAGCGAGGCTATCAATACCACAGCCAATAATGAAATAAAGGATCAATTTCGTCTCAAATCAACTTTTGATTCATCGACCAACAAATCTTCAATCAAGACCTTTTTATCGTTGACTAATAAAGAAGCACATATAGCAATGTCTAAACCTATCAATAGGAGACAAAATGTCACAAAACATCAGCGCCAACTTATTAAAAATTTGGCAGAGGACCAATCCATCATTATACGCTCTGCAGACAAGGGAGGAGGCATAGTTATAATGGACTACACGGACTACGCTGATGAGTTGAAAAGCCAACTACAAGACACAAATACTTATCAACTTTTGGACCATGATCCCACTGTAGCATTCCAACGTATCATCTATGATACACTCTCTATGGGTTTAAGAGCAGGCTTTATTGATATCGATCTATTTCAATTTCTTAACCAAAAGAATCCACGTAGTCCTATTATCTACAGCATCCCGAAGATCCACAAAAACGGCCAAAGACCTCCAGGACGTCCAATAGTGTCTGCAATTAAAGGAATCCTTGAGCCTCTAGCCAAATGGCTTGATTTTTTATTTAAGGAGCCAATAGGACAACTGGAGACTTGCATTAAAGATACACCTACACTATTAAGTAAAATCTCCATGGATGTGAAGAGTCTGTATACGGTGGTTCCACACGAAGGAGGGGTAGAAGCCATGCGCCAAGTTCTTTCAGCTTCAACAGTGTACAAAGGGCCTCCGATTGAGTTTGTTCTGGAAATTCTGGCACTAACTTTGGAAAGGAATTATTTCCGCTACGAGAACCAATGGTATTTACAAGTATCCGGCACATCAATGGGGGCAGCTATGGCCCCCATGTATGCTAATGCATACATGTACATATATGAACAACAACATATCTTGACACCATATGGCCATTTAATACAGGGGTACTATCGCTATATAGATGACCTCCTAATTATATGGAAAGGCACAGCATCAGAAGCAAACACCACGGTGGAGGAACTTAACAAGCTACCAGTACCCATTAGACTGACGGCAAGTATTAGCCCTGAAAGGGTTCAGTATCTGGATGTTGAATTATCCGTTGGTACAAACAGAGTATAGCTTGTATACGAAGATGACTGACCGTAATACACTATTACATGCGCATAGTGCTCACCCTCAAGCACTAATAAAGTCTCTTCCAAAGGCTCAGTATTTAAGGGTGATGAGAAACAACTCTGATGACATTACCAAAGAGAGACAATTGTCAGAAATGACAGAGAAATTCTTGGAACGTGGGTACAAGCGCTCCATCCTAGACAAAGCTCTAGAGGAAGCCAAGAAACCTCGAGCACCTAAGGAGGAAGCGACAGTTCGGAAGACAGTTCAGAGACAGTTTTTTCCTACCACGTACCACCAATCTACTAAGTCAATTTCTTCAGCTATCAGAAAAAACTGGAGAATTTTGTCTGCAGACGACACTTTCCCTAAGGTCTTCCATGAACAACCGCTCATTTGTTTCAAGAGGAATAAGAATTTAAAAGACCTCTTGGTCCATACGGATCCTGTTTCAAGTTATATGGACAAAACCACTATCCAGAACCGGGGCAGTGTCCGCTGTCTCGGTTGTGTAACGTGTGGACATATGACGCCATCGAGAACCTTTTTACATCCACATACAAGTAAGCAATACTCTATTAAGTGTACTATTACGTGCAAAACCACACACATTATATATAAGCTAACATGCCCGTGTGGCTTAGTTTATATAGGGAAGACCGAAACCGCATTATGCGAGAGGATCAGAGGACATCATTCCAGCATCAGACTGGCATACAGGGACGGGATATCCCGTAAACCAGTAGCTAAAGATTTTTTGGAGTTGGAACATCCGTTAACTACGTTGAAGTTTATAGCTATTGATTACATCCCAGTATCAAATAGAGCTGGAGACAGGGGAAAATTGTTGTTATTGAACAGAGAAACTTTCTGGATTTATGAATTGGACATGGTGTCCCCAAAAGGCTTGAATGAGAATATCTCCTTCCATTCTTTTTTGTAGAATTCTTTTTTTCAAAAGTTTCATTTGAAGAGACTCTTTTGTAACAGTCTTTCATGTCATAGCCTTTTTTGTATAAGACTTTACCGCATAAATGGTTTATTTTCTTAAATGAATTTGTATGCAATAATCTCTCTGTCACCTCTATCTTGAATAATACTGCTTTCTGAATTGTAATGTACCCAGAAGAAACATGGGAACAGCGCTCTAGCTAGGATTATTTTTTTAATATATACATTCTGAGATTAATGCTATAATAGTTGTGTATACAACAAAACTAATACTAAGATACTGGACTAAGACATGTGATCTAGTCTAGAGTAATACCACAATATATACATACCGGTAAGCATATGCAATAGATATTTTTTTTGCTGTATAATTATGCCGCTTTGTGGTTACAAACCATTTATCTCAGAATTTTTATCTGTGTATATTTTGTAATTTACAATATATGTAGTTAGCCCTTTTTAGGAGATATATATATATATAGTCAAAGATGAAGTAGGAGCACTCAAAAGGACTTTTTTCAGTGATTTTAATGTGGTAAAAAAAGTTTACAACAAAGTGTAACGCATCTAATCAATCGACGTTTCGACCCCTAAGGGTCTTTTTACAGGTATGGCACTTTATAGGCATTTTTAGTCACTTTTTTGGCACTTTATTCTTAGCTTTATTCTAAGTCACTTTTGTACATATGAACCAAAGTTTATTTGGTCTCTTACTGATTAAGTTTTTTTCAGTATTATCACCCATATTATGCACTTTATATTATTCATATTATATTGGCATCCTGCCATTCTTATGCACTTTAGGACTACTACTTGAATTATGCACTTTATAGTAACTTTATAGCACTTTATAGTAATTTGTTAGTTGGCAATAATATATTGCTCACTATCTCTGAATACTACACAGCTTAATTTTGTTCACTTTGACCTATTCATCTATATCATATGCTATCATCACGGTGCTCTCCAAATTCACCCACACTTATGTCCGTTCTATCTCCATAGCGACGCATTATGTGTCCACGTCGCTATGGTAACGAACGGCAACGTCATGACGTCACTAAAGGAGGCGGAGCACGTTCGCGCATGCGCACAGGACACGCTGGGACGCCAGTTAGACGGCGATCTTCACCTGGGGGTGAGCTAATTTATCTAATTCATTCAATAATGTCATGTATAAAAGCTTTGTATGTTTGTCATTTGTTTTTATGATCCTGATGAAAGGATCTGAAACGTTGATCGCTGTTTTTTTTACTTTTTTTCATTAAACTTTGGACTTTTATAAAATCGTGAATGCAGCCATCGAGAGAGAGAGAGAGAGAGACAGAGAGAGAGAGAAAATAGGAAAAAACCAGCACTCAAGGAATTTTGTCAAAGTTTTTACTGCTCAAAGATAAATCGACGTTTCAGCTCCTCTAGGGAGCTTTCATCAGGACATACCCTGATTTTTTCTTTTTATATCGGAGTGCAGGGATCTACAGCATTCTATGTAATATATATATATATTCCAAGTACTTTTATTTACTTAATTAAACTTTTTACATTTTATTAAACTTCATAAACGTTTTTGCAGGCATTAGGTGGACAGCCTGAGAGACCCCCTGCAGGCACTGCATAAGCTGGCTATTCCAGCCATGTGATCGCGAGGACCCCGCCATCACATGGCCCGGGAGGGCGGGATCGTGCAGTGGGGGTCTGCCTGAGCTCCCAGGCACACCCTAGGATCGCGACCGCTGGCGTGGGATCGGCGGGGACCTACGACGCCCTTCGACAGTTAGAGCCACCCCAAAAGAAACTGCATAGAACGCCCACCGTCCTTAAGGGGTTAAAGGAGCATTCTACTGCCAAAATACAAAATAAATTTAAAAATCACTGTTTAGTAGATGTACCCCAAATGAAAATACACATTTATTTATTAATTTTCATTGGGGGTATAGCTAAAAACAACTTGCAAAAGCTGCGGATCTTTTGTCTTTGGCCTTTGCAAGCCTCCGCCTACTTGTCTTTGTGATCAGACCAAACAGGCTAGCATTGGCTCCCTGCGTGCATCAATGAGCCTTTGAAGCCCATATCACCAATGCCGGTTCGCTGCTTGTACTTACTTGCACCACTTTTGGCAGGTATTAACCAATGCATACCAGAAACACCCCACAAGACTTGCCATTTTGAAGATGCCCTGACCCAGTCATCTAGCCATCACTATCTTTGCCCTTGTCAAAGTCACTCAGATCTTTTCGCTTGCCCATTTTTCCTGCTTCCAACACAAGAAATTCAAGAACTGACTGTTCACTCACTGCCCAATCTATCCCACCCTTTTACAGGTGCAATTCTAACAATATAATCATGTATTTACTACACCTGTCATTGGTTTTGATGTGGTATTTATTCAGTGTATAAAGAGCGAACCAATTCAATAAATGTTCGATTTTAATAATTGGTACGCATCATTTTTTTTTTTTTTTTTATGTAATTCTTTATTTGTTTCAAAGCAGGACAACTTAACAATATCAGTACAATTTCAAAATAGGCATATACACAGCAGTTTTCAGCTTACAACATTATCCGCACTAATGAACATTCTAATTTTTACATGTTACAGAATTCGCAATCATGAAATGCGTTTTTGCCTGCATTTTCCAAGGTGTGATTAACTCCTTTAAGTATCTTAAGACATCCCACTTGGTGTTTTCGTAGTAAAATAAAACATGCAACTACCGTGCTGTAGCTTGCACTGAGAACAGTTAGGGGTACTATACATATTCGCACTTGCTTCTCTAGCTTTACTGCATACCATTGATAGTCCCGTTATGCGCATTCATAATTTTTTATCCTAAAAAAGCTGATTTTTTTTCACATTTCATGATTTTCAGAAATTTATTTAAAGGGACACGATAGTCACCTGAACAACTACAGCTTGTTGCATTTGTTCTGGTGAGTAGAATCATTCCCCTCTGGCTTTTTTGCAGTAAACACTATCTTTTTAGAGAAAATGCAGTGTTTACATTAGACCCTAGTGATACCTCCCCTGGCCACTCCTCAGATGGCTACTAGGGGTGCTTCCTGGGGCAGTGCTGCACAGTGTGCAGCACTGCCGTTCAGTGTCACCCTCTGCATGCAGACACTGAACTTTCCGCATAGAGATGCATTGATTTAATTCATCTTGTTGAGGAGATGCGGATTGGCCAGGGCTGTGTTTGACTTGTGTTGACTCTGCACCTGATCTGCCTTCTTAACAGTCTCAGCCAATCCTAAGCAGAAGCATTGTGATTGGCTCAGACCACCACTTCTGATTATATGTCAGTAGACACGTCAGAGGCAGACAGGTGCAGAACCAGCAGCTGCAGGTTTGAATACAAATTAATGTGGCTATATTTAGGGAGGCAAGGTAGGATATATGCTGGTTTTAACACTATAGGTTCAGGAATACAGGTTTGTGTTCCTGACCCAATAGTGTTCCGTTTAAGCGGCTCCATAGAAAAAGAGCTTCACAAAAGGGTCAGGCATCATCACAACTCTGCATAAAATATTGTATATAATATAGTGACCAAGTAAAACTGTCCCGAGACTGCAGCCCCATACAAAAGAATTTCCTTTGGGAAAATGTTATGTACTTGGCACTCGCTTCACATGACAATCAGGTCCTCTGTAAAGATCATTGACTGGACCAACTCTGGAGGAGGCCATGCCACCTCCATGAAGTTGTGGGAGGAGGAGAGGTAAGCTGTACCAAGGGAGTGTTGGCACTGGAAAAAAGCAAATAAACATCTATTTTAATGCTGAATGGCAGGGTGGAGGGGTTGCCACGAGACTAAAGCATTCAAAATAAATGCTTGTCCTTTAGTTTTTTTAAGGCTACAACCAACAAGCACAGCGAAGAGAATACACATAGAATCTTCTTTTACACATTTAAGGTACTTACTGAAGGTTGAAAGATACTCCCCCTGATTTATTATACCTTTGTCACAGTATTATTTTTAACACTATAATTTGCTGTACATGCAGTTTTTTTTCAGGGAATATATTTAACTTATATTTCATATACCGTATATACTCGAGTATAAGTCGACCCGAATATAAGTCGAGACCCCTAATTTTACCCCCAAAAAATGGGAAAACGTATTGACTCGAATATAAGACTAGGGTGGGAAATGCAGCAGCTACTAGTAAATTTCTAAATAAAATTAGATCCCCAAAAAATTATATTAATTGAATATTTATTTACAGTGTGTATGTAATGAGTGCAGTGTGTATGTGTGTGTGTGTGTGTGTGTGTGTGTGTGTGTGTAATGAGTGCAGTGTGTGTGTGTGTGTGTGTAATATGAGTGCAGTGTGTGTGTGTAATATGAGTGCAGTGTGTGTGTGTAATATGAGTGCAGTGTGTGTGTGTGTGTGTGTGTGTAATATGAGCGCAGTGTGTGTGTGTAATATGAGTGCAGTGTGTGTGTGTGTGTAATATGAGTGCAGTGTGTGTGTGTAATATGAGTGCAGTGTGTGTGTGTGTGTGTGTGTGTAATATGAGTGCAGTGTGTGTGTGTGTAATATGAGTGCAGTGTGTGTGTGTGTAATATGAGTGCAGTGTGTGTGTGTGTGTAATATGAGTGCAGTGTGTGTGTGTGTGTGTGTGTGTAATATGAGTGCAGTGTGTGTGTGTGTGTGTGTGTGTGTGTAATATGAGTGCAGTGTGTGTGTGTGTGTGTGTGTGTAATATGAGTGCAGTGTGTGTGTGTGTGTGTGTGTGAGTGTAATATGAGTGAAGTGTGTGTGAGTGTAATATGAGTGCAGTGTGTGTGTGAGTGTAATATGAGTGCAGTGTGTGTGTGTGTGTGTGTAATATGAGTGCAGTGTGTGTGTGTGTGTAATATGAGTGCAGTGTGTGTGTGTGTGTAATATGAGTGCAGTGTGTGTGTGTGTAATATGAGTGCAGTGTGTGTGTGTGTAATATGAGTGCAGTGTGTGCGTGTGTGTGTGGTATGAGTGCAGTGTGTGCGTGTGTGTGTGTGTGGTATGAGTGCAGTGTGTGCGTGTGTGTGTGTGTGGTATGAGTGCAGTGTGTGCGTGTGTGTGTGTGTGGTATGAGTGTAGTGTGTGTGTGTGTGGGGTATGAGTGCAGTGTGTGTGTGTGGTATGAGTGCAGTGCGTGTGGTATGAGTGTAATGCGTGCGGTATGAGTGCAGTGCGTGCGTGTATGAGTGCAGTGCGTGCGTGTATGAGTGCAGTGCGTGCGTGTATGAGTGCACTGCGTGTGGTATGAGTGCAGTGCGTGTGGTATGAGTGCAGTGCGTGTGTGTATGAGTGCAGTGCGTGTGTGTATGAGTGCAGTGCGTGAGAGTGCAGTGTGTGTGTATATGAGTGCAGTGTGTGTGTGTGTGTGTGTGTGTGTTTATGAGTGCAGTGTGTGTGTATATGAGTGCAGTGTGTGTGTATATGAGTGCAGTGTGTGTGTATATGAGTGCAGTGTGTGTGTGTATATGAGTGCATGTGTGTGTGTGTGTGTGTGTAGATGAGCGCAGTGTGTGTGTATATGAGCGCAGTGTGTGTGTGTGTGTGTGTGTGTATATGAGCGCAGTGTGTGTGTGTGTATATGAGCGCAGTGTGTGTGTGTGTATATGAGCGCAGTGTGTGTGTGTGTGTGTATGAGTGCAGTTTGTGTGTGTATATGAGTGCAGTGCGTGTGTGTATATGAGTGCAGTGCGTGTGTGTATATGAGTGCAGTGCGTGTGTGTATATGAGTGCAGTGCGTGTGTGTGTGTGTGTGTGTGTGTGTGTGTGTGTATATGAGTGCAGTGTGTGTGTGTATGAGTGCAGTGTATGTGGTGCAGAGCCTTGGTGGGGGGTGGGTGTGAGTGCCGCGCGGAGCTCTGACCCCGCGGCTCTCGCGAGACTTGCTGAGGGAGCTGACCGGAACACAGGAGAGAGAAGGGAGCTGACAGGAGCTGCATGAAAGGTAAGCCACCAACAGCCCCTTGTCTGTATTATGGCAATGTAAGTTGCCATAATACAGGCACTCACTCGATTATAAGCGGAGTGGGGGGTTTTCAGCACAAAAAATGTGCTAAAAAACTAGTCTTATACTCGAGTATATACGGTACTTATAATTTGTGAGTGTGTGAGAAAATGTCTGTGTCTGAGAGAGTGTGTGTGTGTATGTATATATGTAACTGTCTGAGTGTCTGTCAGTATGTGTGTGTGTCAAACGGGCAAGTGTGTTTGTCAGTGAGTATGTCTGTCAGTGTGTATGTTTAGGTGACCGGCAACCCTCCGATCATATGTAAAGGTGTTTTACTTACCTTCCCCCCCCCCACCTTTTTCCCTTGGCAATCTCACCATGGCCGGATTGGAGTGGCCGGCTGGATTAGGAAAGCATTGGGAGTCTATTGCGCATACTCTAATTTAATAACTGCAGGGAGGGAGGAAAGGGGGGTGTATCTCTGGCACTGTAGCAGCTCTGTAACAAAATTTTGAATTATGTACAGCATAAATGTTGCAAAAAGGTGTTATGAAAAAAAAACAACTTAACCTCTTAATTCTGGAGACATCAATAAATAAATTCTACATACACCATCCTGTGCTGTGTACTTTTGTAATCTTGCAACACTATTGCATCATCCTCAAAATGGCTTGTTTCCCATACGTGCTAGAGTTCATACCTTAGCAATAAAATAAATGAACCTCGTTATGCAAAAAAGGAAAGGATGGAGAAGTATCTAAATATTTTCACAGTATTATCGTGTCTTACTCATGACAATAAACTACAACCTTCCTAGGACAAACTGACCAAACTTCTCTCCCTACAGTACCAATTGCGAGAATATGAAATCTCTGAAACCATATACCTAAAAGATTCAAACAAAAATACTTTGCAGAGGGCAACAATTCTGGAGCACGGTTAGCCTCCAGACTGAAGGAGAGACTAGCCAACTCCAGAATAGCAAGATCAGACCACCCAGGTGCAGTATATATACAATGAATGTAAAAAGATAATTACCGTATATACTCGAGTATAAGCCGACCCGAATATAAGCCGAGGCCCCTAATTTTACCCAAAAAAACTGGGAAAACTTATTGACTCGAGTATAAGACTAGGGTGAGAAATGCAGCAGCTACTGGTAAATTTCTAAATAAAATTAGATCCTAAAAAAAATATATTAATTGAATATTTATTTACAGTGTGTGTATAATGAATGCAGTGTGTGTGTGTATAATGAATGCAGTGTGTGTGTGTATAATGAATGCAGTGTGTGTGTGTATAATGAATGCAGTGTGTGTGTGTATAATGAATGCAGTGTGTGTGTGTGTGTATGAATGCAGTGTGAGTATGAGTGCAGCGTGAGTGTATGAGTGCAGCGTGAGTGTATGAGTGCAGCGTGAGTGTATGAGTGCAGCGTGAGTGTATGAGTGCAGCGTGAGTGTATGAGTGCAGCGTGAGTGTATGAGTGCAGCGTGAGTGTATGAGTGCAGCGTGAGTGTATGAGTGCAGCGTGAGTGTATGAGTGCAGCGTGAGTGTATGAGTGCAGCGTGAGTGTATGAGTGCAGCGTGAGTGTATGAGTGCAGCGTGAGTGTATGAGTGCAGCGTGAGTGTATGAGTGCAGCGTGAGTGTATGAGTGCAGCGTGAGTGTATGAGTGCAGCGTGAGTGTATGAGTGCAGCGTGAGTGTATGAGTGCAGCGTGAGTGTATGAGTGCAGCGTGAGTGTATGAGTGCAGCGTGAGTGTATGAGTGCAGTGTGTGAGTGAGTGTGTGAGAGTGTGAGAGTGTGAGAGTGTGAGAGTTGCAGAGCCTTGGTGGGGGTGGGTGTTTTTTTTTTTATTATTTAAATTTGTATTATTTAAACATTTTTGTTATTATTATTAATTATTATTTTTATTTATTTAATTATTATTATTATTATTGTATTTTTTTTATTATTTAATTATTATTTTTTTTTATTATTCATTATTATTTTTTTCGTCCCCCCTCCCTGCTTGATATATGGCAGGGAGGGGGGCTCCTTCCCTGGTGGTCCAGCATTGGTAGTTCAGTGGGGGGAGAGGGGTGCTGGCAGAGCTGTACTTACCTCTCCTGCAGCTCCTGTCAGCTCTCTCCTCCTCCGCGCCGTCCGTGCAGCTCCCTCTGTCAGCTCACAGTGTAAGTCTCGCGAGAGCCGCGGCTCTCGCGAGATTTACACTGGGAGCTGACCGAGGTGCTGAACGGACGGCGCAGAGGAGGAGAGAGCTGACAGGAGCTGCAGGAGAGGTAAGTACAGCTCTGCCAGCACCCCTCTCCCCCAGTCTGTATTATGGCAATGCAAATTGCCATAATACAGACAATTGACTCGAGTATAAGCCGAGTTGGGGTTTTTTAGCACAAAAAATGTGCTAAAAAACTCGGCTTATACTCGAGTATATACGGTACTTCCTTTTGATTTGGTATAACAAAGGATTCCTCTCAATGTACATGGAAATATAAGATATACCTAAACACTTTATCTGTATGTCATTTAATTTTCTACACCTGATGAAGTCAAATATATGAGACGAAACGTGTAGAGTTTGTTTTTAACTTTTGTTTTGTACACATATGGTCTTTTTGCCTACTACTTCTGTGAAGAACCTTCTACTCTACACCATATAGAGTTCTGGTTCTTGCTTTCAAATCGCTACATAATGCTGCTCCCACCTATCTATCCTCCCTTATACACAAGTATGTACCGTCTAAGCCCTTATGATCTGCTGAAGACTTACGTCTATATTCTGTCCGTACTCCCACCTCTGATGCTCGCCTTCAAGATTTCTCGAGGGCTGCACCGTTCCTGTGGAACTCGCTCCCTCCTCGGTTAGATGCTCACCCAGTCTCCACTCCTTCAAAAAAATCGTATAAATTAAACTGTTAATAGCTCCTGACTGATTTCTCTTCTGCAACTGTCACTAGTCCAATACTATCCTTACCTTTTTGTGTCATTTTACCCCACTCCCTCTAGCATGTAAGCTCATTGAGCAGGGCCCTCAACCCCTCTGGTCCTGTGTGTCCAACTTGTCTGGTTACAACTGCATGTCTGTTCGTCCACCCATTGTAAAGTGCTGCGGAATTTGATGGTGCTATATAAATATCATAATAATAATAACAATAATAATAATAATAACATAGATTGGGAACGCAGAATTGTATTGATGGGCTTTTTAACTCCTTGTACACTGTAAGTGCATTTATTAAAGCGTATGATTTTATTTTATATCAGCGCTGTATTAGGTTTATCTTTTTCATGCATCACTTGACATCCAAACAATGATGCATCCATGAGAGTCCATGCATCATTGATGAGCCTGAATATTTCTTCAATTTTATGAGTGCAACATTGAAATAAGGGGCTAATTGTTAATTAACATTACTTCCCTATGAGTTTTTTCTCAATTCGGTTTATGTGTTTAGGTAAATCTTATTTTTCCAACTCCAGATTAGCCTTCCTAGCCCCCCCAAACAAGGCAAAAATGTTAAACCCTCAAGCAATCGCTGACGAATTCGCCTCTTACTACAGTACCCTATATAACCTTGACTCAGATCCCCACACTCCTGACCCTACACTATATAGACACCTTCCCGAACAAGATAAAACTCCCTGGACTGTCCACAGAGGACTCAGCTGGCCTGCTTGTCTCATTCACTGCAAAGCATTGCCAAACTCACGCCTGGTAAATCCCCAAGACCCGACGGAGTGACCAACTTTTATTATCATTCTTGGCTGTGCTCTCCCCCCATATTGTCACCCTGTTTAACCCCTTAAGAACCAAACTTATGGAATAAAAGGGGAATCATGACATATCACACATGTCATGTGTCCTTAAGGGGTTAACGGCAGTTTTTCGGCAGGACAACGACCGGCAGAAATGTTAAAAGCACACATTTCTACCCTACCAAAACCTGGCAAACCAGCCACACAGTGCGCAAATTTCCAACCCATATCTCGTTTGAACAGAGACACCAAACTATACGCTAAATTAATAGCTAACAGACTCTCCACTCTATTGCCTAAACTGATAACCAACGACCAATCAGGTTTTGTGAGAGGCCGCCAAGACTCGGATAATACCAGGAAACTGATTAACCTTATAGACCAGTGTTCCCCAACCCCCGGGCCGCGGACCGGTACCGGTCCGTGGATCAAACGGTACCGGGCCGCCCAGGGGTGTGCGAGCCTGCCGGCTAATGCAGGGCTGGCATTGCCCAAGTGCCAGCTCTGCAATGTGCCTGCGGACCGGAGGGGAGATCAGAGATCTCCCTCCCCGGTCCGCAGGCACATTGCTGACAGCCGGCAGGGGAGGGAGTGAGAGAGGACCCGGGAGCTCTTACCTGCAGCTCCTCCGGGTCCACCTCTCGCGAGATTTGGAGCGTTGCCGCGGTAACCACGGCAACGCTCCAAATCTCGCGAGAGTGAACTCTAGCCCTGTAACTGGGCTAGAGTTCATCTCACCACCGCTGGGACCACCAGGGAATACCCACCGGACCACCAGGGACTAAGAAATGTCCCCCCTCCTCCCAGTAAAGGTAAGAAGGGAGGGGGGACATTAATATATTAATTTTAATTAAATAAATTTTAAAAAAGCCTCCTTACCCCCCATACACACACTGCCCCATACACACACTACACACACTGCCCCACAAACACTGCCCCATACACACACTACACACACTGCCCCACAAACACTGCCCCATACACACACTACACACACTGCCCCACAAACACTGCCCCATACACACACTACACACACTGCCCCATACACACTACAAACACTGCCCCATGCACACACTACACACATTGCCTCACAAACACTGCCCCCATGCACACACTGCCCCACAAACACTGCCCCATGCACACACTACACACACTGCCCCATGCACACACTACACACACTGCCCCCACACACACTACACACATTGCCCCATAAACACACTACACACACTGCCCCACAAACACTGCCCCATACACACTACACACACTGCCCCCACACACACTACACACATTGCCCCATAAACACACTACACACACTGCCCCACAAACACTGCCCCATACACACTACAAACACTGCCCCCATGCACACACTGCCCCCATGCACACACTGCCCCCATGCACACACTGCCCCCATGCACACACTGCCCCCATGCACACACTGCCCCCATGCACACACTGCCCCCATGCACACACTGCCCCCATGCACACACTGCCCCATACACACACTGCCCCATACACACACTGCCCCATACACACACTGCCCCACAAACACTGCCCCATACACACTACAAACACTGCCCCATGCACACACTACACACATTGCCCCACAAACACTGCCCCCATGCACACACTGCCCCACAAACACTGCCCCCATGCACACACTACACACACTGCCCCCACACACACTACACACATTGCCCCATAAACACACTACACACACTGCCCCATGCACACACTGCCCCATGCACACACTGCCCCCATGCACACACTGCCCCCATGCACACACTGCCCCATACACACACTGCCCCATACACACACTACACACACTGCCCCACAAACACTGCCCCATACACACTACAAACACTGCCCCATGCACACACTACACACATTGCCACACAAACACTGCCCCCATGCACACACTGCCCCACAAACACTGCCCCCATGCACACACTACACACACTGCCCCCACACACACACTACACACATTGCCCCATAAACACACTACACACACTGCCCCACAAACACTGCCCCATACACACTACAAACACTGCCCCATGCACACACTACACACTGCCCCATACACACACTACACACATTGCCCCACAAACACTGCCCCCATGCACACACTGCCCCCATGCACACACTGCCCATGCACACACTGCCCCATACACACACTACACACACTGCCCCACACACACACTGCCCCACAAACACTGCCCCCATGCACACACTACACACACTGCCCCATACACACACTACACACATTGCCCCACAAACACTGCCCCATACACACTACACACATTGCCCCACAAACACTGCCCCATACACACTACACACATTGCCCCATACACACACTACACACACTGCCCCACAAACACTGCCCCATGCACACACTACACACACTGCCCCACAAACACTGCCCCATACACACATTGCCCCATACACACACTACACACACTGCCCCACAAACACTGTCCCCATACACACACTGCCCCACAAACACTGCCCCATACACACACTACACACATTGCCCCATACACACACTACAAACACTGCCCCACAAACACTGCCCCATACACAGACTGCACACACTGCCCCACAAACACTGCCCCATAAACACACTACACACATTGCCCCATACACACACTGCCCCATACACACACTACACACATTGCCCCATACACACACTACAAACACTGCCCCACAAACACTGCCCCATACACAGACTGCACACACTGCCCCACAAACACTGCCCCATAAACACACTACACACACTGCCCCATACACACACTACACACACTGCCCCATACACACACTACACACACTGCCCCACAAACACTGCCCCCATACACACACTGCCCCACAAACATTGCCCCCATACACACTGCACACACTGCCCCACAAACATTGCCCCATACACACACTGCACCACAAACATTTCCCCCATACACACACTGTCCCACAAACACTGCCCCCCACACACACACTGCAACTCTCACACACACTGCCACCCTCACATACACACTGCACCGCTCACACACACATACACACAATTTTGAGTCTATGTCTTTATGTGACTGTGTTTGTGATTTTCTGACTATGTATGTGACTGCGTGTTTTTTTTAATACATGTGACTGTTTGGTTTTTTTTTGTCTTATTAAATCAAAACAAGCGGGCCACGGAAAAATTATCAAACGTTTACCGGTCCGCGGCGATAAAAAGGTTGGGGAGCACTGTTATAGACCACTTGAACAAAACTAAAACTGGAGGCCTTCTTGTCGCGCTTAACGCAGAGAAGGCCTTCGATAGGCTCCACTGGGGTTATATGTCAAGGGTCCTGGAAAAATGTATGATCCCTTTGGATGCCATAAAAGGGATTATGGCATTCTACAACCACCCAGGTTCTATCGGCAGGCTTTGTGTTGCAGCCGTTCCCGATCACAAACAGCACCCATCAGGGATGCCCCCTGTTCCCCCCCTTGTTTATCCTATCCCTGGAGCCCCCTGGCACAGACAATAAGAAACAGTCTGGACATCAGTGGAATTACCATAGGCAACACAGAGCACAAGCTCTCACTGTTTGCCGATGACATAATCCTCACCTTGGGTAATCCCAGCCTATCACTGCCAGCTAGTCTCTCTCTTTTGGCTTTTTATGGAACAATTTAATTTTATAGGTTAAACCACTGGAATGGTTGGCTTCCTACATCACTTACCTGGGAATAAATCTTATTAAGACCACGTCAAATATTTTCAAACAACCATACACCACTTATCTCGAAGTGTAGAACCAAGCTTAATAAATGGAAAACAGGATCTTTATCATGGGCAGGGAAAATCGACACAACTAAGATGATGATACTGCCACGAATATTGTATATATTCAGACTGCTCACCATTTGTATACCCCCTTCCTACTGCAAAATGCTGCAGAGGGTGCTTACACAGTTCATCTGGGCCAACAATAAAGTCATACTTCCACTGACCTTGCTACAATTGCCAACCCAAAACAGAGGCATGGGCGTACCCAACATTTCCTTATATTACAAGGCATCCATCTTGTAGGCTGTCGCTACCATTAATGCACCAAAAGGCACATTGGGATGGGTGGACATGGAGCAACAACGCACACCTAACAGAGCACCTCTGGACACCCAAACACCTTAGGTCAACGTTGCCTGCCGCATTTCCCACCACCACTCTTATGTTACACACGTGGGACACACTGCTCCGAAACCACAATCTAGGCAAATTATTTCTACCAGACACCCCACTACAGTCTCTACAGTCCATATCCCCCTGGTTACAACTCCAGAAATAGCGTGAGGTTGGAATATCTCAAATTTCCCAACTAATAGTTGGCAACACCATTATTCCATTCCCAACTCTAGTGGCCTAATTTCACTTAACTCCCAACTATATACTTATGTACCTACAGATAAAAGGCCTACTCCTCTCACATCTAGAGACGCTTCAGCAACCTCATAGGGGAATACCACCTTGATTGCAATAGTTTATAAAAATGCTGGAAAACTCCACTAAAACTTTAAAACTTAAAGTGCTTACTACATGTTATAGCCTGCTGGGTAGCGGTCTACTCAAACAGATTCTCTTTCCAGGAAAGGTGGGAAATAGCTTGCGGCATATCCTTCTCAGATGAGGCCTGGCTAGAGTCTCTGAATGCCCTAAAGGGGGTAACAGTGCTATCACCACGTTGAAGCACACTGCAAACTAGTATACCAGTGGTACTTAATCCCAGCTCGCCTACACAAAATCTACCCTTCAGTGCCCTCAACATGCTGGAGATGTGGGTTGGAAGAAGGCACCATGCTTCAAAACTGGCGGTCATGTGCGAAAATAGGTTCCCTCTGGAGAGAGGTGGAAAACCTACTCTCATCACTGAAGCTCCCATGGGTGCCCTTCACTCCTAGAAACTACCTCTTATTTATGCCCACTAAAGCAGGGTCTTTTGCACAAAAGGCATTACGCAAAATCATTTCACTAGCGGCATGCCATCTCATAGTTTTAAACTGGAAAAGTACCCATATTCCTTCAATACAAACAATGAAAGATAGAGTGGATATTTACCATAGTATGGAACTTATAGGGGCCACCAACGTTCGACAACGGCACAAACTAGACAAGATTTGGGATCCTTGGGTAACATACAAAAAAAAAATGGTGAACAGTAAAAGCAGGGTCTTGGAACTCCTCTGGGAGGGACCGGGTCGGGGGAAAGTGCAATGTCAGTGAGGTATGTGTTCTCTTAATGGCACACACACCTTGACAAAGATACTTTGTCCTGATGAAAGTTCCTGCGTGAACTGAAACGTTGACTATAGGGAATCTTCAATAAAGAACTTCTACTTTTCTAAAGACCTTGAGTGCCGACTATCTCCTAAACCCTGGATAGAGATTATATATATATATATATATATATATATATATATACAAAAATGTCCAACCTCTGGCACTCAACCTCCAAGTTCACAGTCAGTCACTTAACCCGGGTGCTTCCCAGCAATAAATAGACAAAGAAGAAGACAGGAGCACTCACTTGGATTTCCAAAAAAATATATTTCAATAAATCACCTCCACATCAACGTTTCGACCCTTCAGGGTCTTTATCAAGATAATAATAGTGTCCAACAATACCAATATATACATAGCTAATGAATAAGTAACTTACCCCATCTGTGTAAAAAGATTTCTATCCGATTCCATCTTTGGTGTCAGTGCGCATGTGCAAAAACGTGGTCCGGTGCGTGATGACGTAATCATTGTGCGCCCAACAAACCCAGTGTACTGACGTGATACTTGCGCGTCCCGAAAAAGAAACAGTGAATCGTTACCATGGAAACACCAACACCTCCGTGAAACCTCTACAAGGAGAACACTTCAATATTAAAAATAGAATAGTAGGACCAGATATAATCCGCTATACAAAGCGGACCAACAGGACAGGATAGTATTACAGCGATAATACTGGGTTAACCTAGATAATGTACCTGATGGCTACCCCATATGGCATATGTAAAAATAAAAATAAAAGAAAGTGTGTGAGAAAAAATATATATATAAAGATATGAAGATATAAAGTGCCTATGCTAACTAGAAAATAAAAATAATTCCTAACACAAACATGTTAAATCCTAAAAGTGAAGAACTAGCAGTGCTCATATAAAAAAGAAACCAGTGAATGGTTATAAAAAACACATAGTGATGTGCAAACCTGGTGTATGCGTCTATCTAACCTACCATCTGAACCTACAACAATGTCTAATCCAAATATATGCAATGCAACATCTAATCTAAATGTAGTGATGCCACACTGAGAAGAGGGGGTTCCATCAAAAAATTTAAATAAACCTGTCCTTTGGTAACAAATATATCAATAAATGTTTTCATAATTTTTTTTTACCTACAAAAAAAAGTTTAAGGGTCCTAATCTATCCAAAAAACTTATGGACAGCAGACAATAACAAAAAAAGGGGGATCTTTCCTTAATAAAAAAAGAGAGGCTATCCCTACATCCATATATGCAGGCTAAACATAGTCATTGTAAATTATTACTGAACCATAAGAATATATACATATATACATTTATCGGGTGTCTAAAAATGAGTTAAATGATATATACTCATTGAGACCTTTGGGTTGAATAGTGTCCAGTTGTTTGATCCAGAACGTTTCTCTCCGTAATAACAGTCGAGAACCTAAAATAGCACAACCTTCGATCAAAACATTTGGACAATTATTACGACATGATATAGATTACACCCTTAATAATCATAAGCAGAATGGACACAATCTTACTAAAGGGGAAAGAGTGGCTTTAAAAGAATTGAGAGATGATGACATCACCACCATCAGGCCAGCGGACAAAGGTGGTGCTATTGTGATCCAGGATTACAAGGATTACAGGGAAGAGGTGATGAATCAATTGAGTGATGTCATCACATACAAACCATTAACATATGATCCTACCACACTTATTCTGAATAAATTACGGGCGCTGGTGGGACGAGGAATGACGGCTGGATGGCTTGAGGAGTACACAGGGGCATATCTGGTGAATGATAATCCTAAAATCCCGGTACTATACACCTTACCCAAGGTGCACAAGGACCCTAGAAACCCACCTGGGAGACCCATAGTCTCAGCCCGTGGGGGGATATTGGAACCCCTGGCCAAATATGTGGACCACCACTGCAAGTCTTGTATTGAGGATATTCCAACTTGCTTGAAAGATACCCAAGATTATATCTCCAAAGTACAAGGATTGAGGCTACCTGACTCCCCTGTGATTTTTGCCACAATTGATGTTAAGAATTTGTTTACTATTATACCCCATAAATTAGGGGTTGAGGCTATACGGATATGGCTAAGTGAATGTAACAAGTACAAGGGCCCACCTATAGAATTCTTGGTAGAATGTTTGGAATTCCTTCTATACAACAATTATTTCAGATTTGAAAAGATTTTCTACATGCAACTCAGGGGGACAGCGATGGGATCAGCAATAGCACCCTCCTACGCGAATTGCTTTATGCACATCTATGAAAGATCCAGTATCCTCCAACAATACGGCTCGCAGATTATCTCATACCACAGATTTGTGGATGATATTTTTATCATATGGTCTGGCTCTGAAGCGGAGCTCACCTCTATGATCAATACACTGAATAATGATGAATCTCCGATTTGCCTTACTTTAAACTATGATACTGACACAATTCAATTTCTGGACGTGGAGGTGTACAAGGTTGGTAACCAGGTGGGTTACCGCTTATACAAAAAAAAAACAGCTGACCGAAATACCTTACTACACTACACCAGCTATCATCCCTTGTCTCTAAAAAAATCTTTACCGATTTCCCAGTTTCTCAGGGTAATGAGAAACAATTCAGACAAATCTACGCGGAATCTACAGATTGAAAGCATGAACCAAGCTTTTCTGGAAAGAGGGTGTGGCGAAACCAACTTCGCCACTGTGAACTGGAGGAGCCTGGTTGTTAGCCTCCTGCCCTGTGACTATGGCCCTGCAGGTTAAACCTTTTATGTTCCCTGCAGAAAGGCATCTTCGTGTGAGGGACCACCTAGGAGCTGGAGTGTGCCGTCAATTAACCGCCCAGAAGCTGCGGTTAACCGCAGCTTAATTGATGAACGCTGGGTGGCCTTTGTTCGTTTGCCGACCACGTGGCGGCGGCCATTTTGCAAGTACCGTGCGGCCAGCGGTGTTCGGCACCTAACTTATGGAACTGTAAATGGACACTTAATTGCACGAACACCGCTGAGCCGTCCGTCGCCTGGTTCCTAATCGTACAAGATTAACCGAACACCGGAATTCGGTATTTCTATGTGAACTGTGGTAACCCAGATAGCTATGCCATGGAGCCTATTCGTGTGATTAAAGACTTTGGCTCCATGGCGATTAAACTGTATTCGTGTGGTCTGGGTGCCATTCACCTAATAATGTGCACCCAGACCTGAGCTATCTGGGGATATGTTACATGTCTGTGTTTAATGTATTAAAAGTAACTTTATATATTTTAAAGCATAATACTGTATTTAGGTCCCCACATGTGTAATGGAGTCTTGTCTTTGTCCTGGGAGATAATTGGATTACTTCTACAATTATCTCCAGGGCAGAAGGGAGGAAGCCATGATGCATTGTGGGAATGTTTACTGCTGTGTGTCTGTAATTGGTTTATGTCTGTCCTTTGTTACAGTCTTCCATTTGGTCCCCTAGGGGAGTGTCCACCAGGTGGGAGACCTGCATAAATACCGGGCAGGTAGCCCTGAGTAAATGAGTTCCTGCTTAACCCTGAAGCTGAAGTGTTGTCTCATTCTTGGGGGGAATTTGACTGTATGCCGACTGCCAGGAGTGTAAGCTGTTCGTATTGCTTTTCCTGTTCGGCTGCTTCCAGGGTTCGTGTGTCTGCTGTCCTAGAGTTGGTGAATCCGTGCAGTTTGGGAGTTCGGGAAATTGGTTCTTACAGTAGCTGCTGGTCTATCCAAAAGGGATTATCGCCTAAACTGGGTTTTATCCCCTTGTGTGCAAAACGGTCCGTTACAGAGGGTATGAGAAACATGTTTTGAGGAAAGCTTTAGACCGGGCGTTTGAAGTTTTTGATAAAGGTACGGTCCGCACAGCGAAGACCCAAATCACTTTACCTATGAAGTTTCATTCCTCTAGTGATAACATCACAAAGAGCATCAGGAAACACTGGGAAGTTTTATCAACGGATACGACACTGAGTAGAATTTTCTCTAATCCACCCAGAATATCCTATGTCAGAAACAGGAATCTGAAGGATTTGTTGATGAAGACAGATTTACCACGGGAGAAGTTGGTCCCTAACATATCAGAGAGGAAGGGATGTTTTCGCTGTCCAGGCTGTGTGACGTGTGGGCATATGCTAACTGGTACATCCTTTGTGCATCCACATTCTGGCAAACGGTACAAGATTTCTCATTATATATCATGATTAACGGATCATGTCGTGTATCTAATTTCTTGTCCATGCGGTTTATTTTATGTTGGAAAGACTGACCTAACCCTCAGGGAGAGGATCAGAGGCCATAGATCGGCTATCACAACAGCATTTAGAGATGGGAAGACAGAAAAACCTGTGGCGAAACATTTCCTACAATTTAATCACAGGTTGCCTACACTGAAATTCATTGCGATAGACAGAGTTCCGGTCTTACCCAGAGGTGGAGACCGCTCTCGACTGTTATTACGGAGAGAAACGTTCTGGATCAAACAACTGGACACTATTCAACCCAAAGGTCTCAATGAGTATATATCATTTAACTCATTTTTAGACACCCGATAAATGTATATATGTATATATTCTTATGGTTCAGTAATAATTTACAATGACTATGTTTAGCCTGCATATATGGATGTAGGGATAGCCTCTCTTTTTTTATTAAGGAAAGATCCCCCTTTTTTTGTTATTGTCTGCTGTCCATAAGTTTTTTGGATAGATTAGGACCCTTAAAAAAACTTTTTTGTAGGTAAAAAAAAATTTATGAAAACATTTATTGATATATTTGTTACCAAATGACAGGTTTATTTACATTTTTTGATAGGACGGAACCCCCTCTTCTCAGTGTGGCATCACTACATTTAGATTAGATGTTGCATTGCATATATTTGGATTAGACATTGTTGTAGGTTCAGATGGTAGGTTAGATAGACGCATACACCAGGTTTGCACATCACTATGTGTTTTTTATAACCATTCACTGGTTTCTTTTTTATATGAGCACTGCTAGTTCTTCACTTTTAGGATTTAACATGTTTGTGTTAGGAATTATTTTTATTTTCTAGTTAGCATAGGCACTTTATATCTTCATATCTTTATATATATATATATTTTTTTCTCACACACTTTCTTTTATTTTTATTTTTACATATGCCATATGGGGTAGCCATCAGGTACATTATCTAGGTTAACCCAGTATTATCGCTGTAATACTATCCTGTCCTCTTGGTCCGCTTTGTATAGCGGATTATATCTGGTCCTACTATTCTATTTTTAATATTGAAGTGTTCTCCTTGTAGAGGTTTCACGGAGGTGTTGGTGTTTCCATGGTAACGATTCACTTTTTCTTTTTTGGGACGCGCAAGTATCACGTTGTAAGAAATTGATATGCCAAACTGCAATATTGTATATACCTTTCTGTGTATGTGACTGGTTTCACAAGTTGGGGTCATTTAAATGATAAAAGTGTGATAAGGATCAAAGCTTTCAATTGCATTTTACAACATCCAGCTAAAACAAAAGCTTACATCCCTCCAGCAGTTCTCCTGCCAACCTGTTTTAACATCTAGGTGTAACCATGGAAGTGTGTGTTTTCCCCAAGCAATTCTGTCTTACCTACCCAGAAACCAAGAGATCAAACCAAGAGATCAAAGGGAAAGACTTGTGTAAAGACAGAACTCTCTGGAGAAAGAGGGCGGGATAAACCACTTTTGGGAGGGAAAAGGAATTCTGGGACTTGTAGTTTATTACTCCAAGAATCAGTCTTTAAAAGGACAACATCCAAGGAAGGCTCTCTCCTCTCTTTGTCTCTTTGGAGAGGACAGCGCAGCAAGCAGGGCCATGGTGAACTGATAGAGTCTGTTCCAGATTACCCAGGATGAAGGCGCAAGGGGAAGACCTCAATTGAAATGTTTAAGTATTGCCCTTTTATTATGTATCTTTTGGTTTTGGACTGACTATGGTTATAATGTGTAATGTGTATATCCTTTTTAAAATCTAACAGTATCCTTAAATTAATATTAACAATACATTTTATTATACACTTGTGTTTGTGTCTTATTTGTCACACATTCCCTAAAAGAATATCCTTGTAAGAGGGTCATAATTTCTTACAACGTCAGTACGCTGGGTTTGTTGGGCGCACAATGATTACGTCATCACGCACCGGACCACGTTTTTGCACATGCGCACTGACACCAAAGATGGAATCGGATAGAAATCTTTTTACACAGATGGGGTAAGTTACTTATTCATTAGCTATGTATATATTGGTATTGTTGGACACTATTATTATCTTGATAAAGACCCTGAAGGGTCGAAACGTTGATGTGGAGGTGATTTATTGAAATATATATTTTTGGAAATCCAAGTGAGTGCTCCTGTCTTCTTCTGTGTGTGTATATATATATATATATATATATATATATATATATACACACACACACCAGTGGAAAGAGTGCACTCGAGAGGTCTTCGTAAAAAAATATAAACAATTTATTGTGCCAAAGTTCAAAGACATATAAGTCGACGTTTCAGTCCCCCGTAGGACTTTTTTCAAGAAGATATATATAAATACACCTAGAATTAAATTATATATACATCTATGTATATATAAATAAAAATTATACGAGATATATATATATATATATATATATCCATATGCAAAATTACTAATAATTTCATAAATATACACGTAGACTTCAAATATATAAATATGCATATATATTTAAATTCTACGTGCATATTTATGTAATATTTTTACATAATTAAGTCATTTTATTGATTGCAATTTGAGGGACCTGCCTGACAACCCAGGCTGAAAGTCAAGAGAATTTAATTTGCTAGCACTCTATTTGACCCTGTAACTTTCTATGACATCGTAAAACCTGTACATGGGGGGTACTGTTTTACTCGGGAGACTTCGCTGAACACAAATATTAGTGATTCAAAACAGTAAGGCATATCACAGCGATTATATTGTCAGTGAAAGTGACTTTTTTTGCATTTTTCACACACAAATGGCATCATCAGTGAAAGTATCAATACATTTTACTGTTTTGAAACACTAATATTTGTGTTCAGCAACGTCTCCCGAGTATAACAGTAACCCCCATATACAGGTTTAATAGAGTTTTTGAAAGTATCAGGGTCAAATATAAGGGTCATATTTTTTTACATTGAAAATTGCCAGGTTGGTTACGTTGCCTTTGAGAGCGTATTGTATCCCAGGAATGAGAATTACCCTCATGATGGCATACCATTTGCAAAATAATTCAACCCACAGTATTGCAAATGGGGTATGTTCAGTCTTTTTAGTAGCCACTTAGTCAAAAACACTGGACAAAGTTAGCGTTCATAATTGTTTTTTTTACATTTTTAACACACAAACAAATATAAATGCTAACTATGGCCAGTGTTTGTGGCTAAGTGGCTACTAAAAAAGACTGGACATACCCCATATTGAATACCCTGGGTAGTTTACTTTAAAAATATATGTACATGTGAGGAGTGATTCAGAGATTTATGACAGATAACAGTGTTACAATGTCACTATTGATAAATTGTAAAAATATATATTTTTAAACAGCTATTTCTTATTTGTACGTATAGCCCTATAACTTGCAAAAAAGCACGTAAACTCTGGGTGTTTTTAAACTCAGGACAACATTTTGAATCTATTTAGCAGTTTTTTTATTAGCTTTTGTAGATAAGTAAAATATTTTTCAAGTTTAAGTCAAAAAACACGTTTTTTATTTAGATTTTTCACCATATTTTATAATTTTTTTAAAGTGAATTATATGACATGATACAAATAATGGTATGTAAGTAGGGGCATGTCTACTTAACAGTGAGCAGCCTGCGCGGTGGGTGGAGGCCATAAATCACAATGGGGTATGGGGGACCTACTGTCCTCCCCCCCCCTGCGTGATGGATGGGGGCCATAGATCACAAAGGGGGACGGGACCTACTGTCCTCCCCCCCAGCCCCCACCCCTGGGCAACGGGTGTGGGCCCTAAATAACAAATCCCCCTGCCCTTCAAAGGTGACTAGAGGTCCCCAAGCCCCTAGTCACCCCCCTACCCAAATAAAAACTATCCCCTACCTACCTCATCTCACCCTAAAAATAGTGAGGGGGGAATAAAATAACTAACGTGTAAAGAAAAAGAAAACTTACCATTCGATGTCTTCTTTCTTCTAAAATCTTCATTTTTCAGCCCCAAAAAAGGCCAAATAAAAAAAAAACATAATACCCGAACTTAAAATAAAATAAAAAAACAGAGCGCCCATTAAAAAAAAAAAAAAAAACCCTGACGAAAAAGAAAAAACCCAACGTTAAAAAATGAATCCATCTTCACCAATGGAGGGCTCCGTGCAGTCTGAGCTCTGCAGGGCGGGGGAAGGCTTATAAAGCTGAACCTTGCAATTAGGCTAAGGCTTATAAAGCCTTGCCTTGCAATTAGGCTAAGAACACTCTGATTGCTTGGTTTAAGCCAATCAGAGTGCTCTTTGTCATTTTACACAGCGTGGGAAAACTCCAAAGAACTTCCCCATGCTGTGTAAAATCACTCATAACACTCTGATTGGATGGCTTGATATCCATCCAATCAGAGTGTTATGAGTCAAATTACACAGCGTGGGAAAGTTCTTTGGAATTTTCCCACGCTGTGTAAAATGACAAAGAGCATTGTCAGTGCGTATGGCAGTCAGCATAGATAAAGCATAAAGAGAAGGAGAAATAAAACAATGTTTACATTTTTCCTCCTTGTTTGTTTTTCCTGGCTTTGCCTTTAACCCCTTAAGACCGCAGGACGTTCTATGCTGTCCTTAATTGGCCGGCTCTAAACGCCGCAGGACGGCATAGAACGTCCTGTGAGGTCTTACCCCCCACGTGGCCGGCGGCACATGGCCGCTGCAGATCGCGGTCGGGGGGGCATGCCTGGCCCCTCAGGCAGCCCCCCTGTGCCTGGGGACCGCGGTCTGCAGCTTCTGATCGCAGTGACAGGCTGTCACTGCGATCGGTATTTACCATGTGTCAGCCAATTTGAAATCGGCTGACACATGGAGCCGGCCGCATTCTCCTGCAGCAGATCGCGGTCGGGGGACATGCCTGGCCCCCCAGGCAGCCCCCCTGGGGTCAGTGACTGCGATCTGCAGTCAGGCTGCAATCAGATCGCACTGACAGGCTGCCATAGCCTGTCAGTGCGATCAGTGTTACTATGTGTCAGCCTATTGGCTGACACGTGTAACTGCAGCCATTATCCCCCTACAGATCGCGGTGGGGGGCATGCCTGTACCACCCAGGCACTCCTCCTGTGGCCAATTACCGCGATCTGTAGGAGGTGATCACAGTGACAGCCAGTCACTGTGATCACTGTTAGCATGTGTCAGCCAATTATCTCAGATCACTGGCTGACACATTGTCTCTGCCCCTCTCCTCACCTCACTTCGATCTGAGAGAGAGAGGCAGAGAGATCGTTGCTTTTGCAGCTCCTGTGGAAAAACAAAGTTTTAAATTTTTTTTAAAGTTTTAAAATGTATATTTTATTTAACCCTTTCAGTGCTGATCACAGCATATCAACCTGATTAGGGCATTTATTTATTATTTTTTTTTTGGATCAAAAAAAATTATTTCTAATTTTTTTTTACTCTTTGTGTCAGTCGCAGCAACCCAAATCTCCATTACCCTTTCCCCGCTGCCGTGATCACTATACTGTACAGTTTATCTGCTGTACAGTACTGTATCAGTGATCACTATGATCAGAGGGCTCTCTGATCAGACTGACTTTTTTTAGGGTTATTTTTATAGATCTAAAAACAACCCTTTCAGTGTACTGATTGCAGCTGCCTATACTGTGATCAGTACATTTATATTATTTTTTTTAGGGGGGGGGGGGGTAGTAGGTGTTAGGCAGGTAGATAATTAATTACCCACTTTAGTATATAAATTAATTAATTTGTCACCCTAGAATGGCACGTCGCTACTCAGCCGAGGAGGCGTATGCCATTCTGGCAGGCAATGATAGTGACACTCTGCAAGACAGTGACACTATCACTGCCTCTGACATTGAGCCTCTGAGTGAGACCTCAAGTGATGGTGCCCCACCACCACTCACAAGAGGACGCTCAGCAAGCCCAATGCCAGGCGGAGACTGGGTGCCTCTAAATATGATGGCCCCAGAAATACCGCCGTTCACTGTTACACCTGGCATCACTGTAACAGTGGACGACTGCGAGCCAATTCGTTTTTTTGAGCTCTTTATGTCAGACGAATTTGTTTGCTATGCAGTATCTCTCTGCACATCCGGGGTCCCATTATGGTCGCAGGAATATGTGGAGACCCACGGATGTCGCAGAGATGAAGCGGTTTCGGCTTTAACCCTAAGGGTATTGTTAAAAAGCCCAGTATCAGGTCCTACTGGAGCAAGCAACGCATCCTGGCTACACCTCTTTTCCCTGAGGTTATGTTGAGGGATCGCTACCTGCAACTGCTGCGATTCCTTCATTTTAATGATAACTCACTGTCCCCCCCTAGAAATGACCCACTGTTTGACAGGCTATATAAAATTTGGCCCTTTATTCAACTCCTGTCAGACAGATTTTCTGAAAATTATGTCCCCGATAAAGATATTTCAATTGACGAGTCCCTTATGAAATTTAAAGGTCGACTGCTATTTAAGCAATATATTCCATCGAAGCGGTCCCGATATGGCGTTAAATTTTATAAATGATGTGAATCCTGTACTGGTTACACATGGGCGTTTCGCATTTACCAGGGGAAGGATAGCCATCTTGACCCACCAGGATGCCCTGATTCTGTGGGTACAAGTGGCAAGATTGTTTGGGATCTAATCCTTCCCTTGTTGAATAAGGGATATAGGCTATGGGTTGACAATTATTATACCATTATAGAATTATTTAAAAATGTATATTGTTTTGAAACCCTAGCCTGTGGCACAGTGAGTAAGAATCACAGGGGTTTCCCCCAAGCCCTGGCAATAGGCAGAAGCAGTAGAGGTTCCTCTTCAGCTCTCCGCCAGGATGAGTTGCTTGCTCTTCGCTTCAGAGATAGGAAAGATGTATACATGCTGTCTACAATGCATGACGAAAGTACAGTGTCTGTGAGAGGTAGCACTGAGCATCTGGAAAAGCCGAAGTGCATTGTAGACTATAGCAAGTTTATGGGGGGAGTAGACTTGGCTGACCAATGCATACATCCCTATCCGGTGAACCGAAAAACTAGGACCTGGTACAAGAAAATTGCAATCTACGTGAGCCAGATTGCAATTTTCAATGCCTATGTCCTCTATACAAAAGAGGTCATAGGTAGGCCCTGCCCTTTCCTCGAATTCACATTAAGCCTTTTGTCCCGTATGTTATTTACCCAGCCCCCCAATCCCACTTTGGAATCAGGAGATCTCCAAAGACTTTGTGGCAAACACTTCCCTTGCCGAATCCCACCCACCCCTAGTAAAAAAGCTCCCCAAAGAAAGTGCCGTGTTTGCTACAAGAAAGGAGTCCGAAAGGACTCCAGTTATTATTGTCCAACCTGCCCATCTCTACCCGCCCTCTGCATAACAGACTGTTTCAAAGTCTACCATACAGAGCTGAACTTCTGAATCACTCTGTATGGGACTTTGGCAGTTTGTTTGCTTGATTTACCTGGATTTCTGACCTCGGCTTGTCCTGATTACGCTTTGTTAGCTGCCTATACCGACCCATTGGCTTGTTTTACCGACTACTCTGAATTCTGGATTCCCCTGACCTTGGCCTGTCCCTGTTTACGCTAGCCATTCTAAAGTGGCTACACCAAACAACTCAAAATACTACATTTGTAGTACTTGAAATGTGACTTCCCAATAAAAAACTAATCACAGGGTTAAAGGGAATTTCCAGTGCCAGGAAAACGATCCGTTTTCCTGGCACTGGAGGGTCCCTCTCCCTCCCACCCCCCAATCCCCGGTTACTGAAGGTAAAAAACCCTTCAGTGACTTACCTGAAGCAGCGGCGATGTCCCTCGCCGCTGTCTCCACCTCCGCGACGCTCCTCCTATCCATTGCGACGGCCGGTGGGCGAGACTGATCTCGCCCACCGGCCGAGGGGACCTAATGCGCATGCGCATTACGTCTCCCCATAGGAAAGCATTGAAAAATCATTTCAATGCTTTCCTATGGGGTTTTGAGCGACGCTGGAGGTCCTCACACAGCGTGAGGACGTCCAGCGACACTCTAGCACAGGTTTCCTGTGCTAGAAACCAGGAAGTGACCTCTAGTGGCTAATAGACAGCCACTAGAAGTGGAGTTAACCCTGCAAGGTAATTATTGCAGTTTATAAAAAACTGCAATAATTACATTTGCAGGGTTAAGAGTAGTGGGAGTTGGCACCCAGACCACTCCAATGAGCAGAAGTGGTCTGGGTGCCTAGAGTGTCCCTTTAATGCTGTGATTAGCACTGAAAGGGTTACAAAAAATAGGTTTTTTTTTTTTTTTTTTTACTTCTCAAACTTTTCACACAGTGACTCTCTATGTGATATCAAAGATCTATCTGCCTCTCTCTGCCTTCAGATCAAAGTGTATGTGGGGTACTGTTCTATTCATGTGATATAATAAAAACCTGGAAACATGGTACATGTAGGTACTGTTATATTCCAAAGACAGTCTTAAGTCAAAATACTAAGTCTCTAGTGCACTAACTAGGCCCAGAAAATTATTTTGGCAAACTTACAAGCTGAAAGGGCATCTAATATATTTCGCCCTGTGACTTATCAGTAAAATCTGAAATAATAATACGTGGGGGTACCGTTATATTCAGAAGACAGTGTTAAATCAAAATATTATGTATTATGACATTTCCAGTGAAAATGCTATTTATCTGATTAAAAAGACAAAAATCAAAGTAGAAATCGCAACATGGGCCCAGCATTTCTGTTAAAATGGCTAGACCAAACATCTCAAATTATGCCATTTGTTATACTCTGGGGTGCCTACTTTTGAAAATGGTTTGCCATAACGGTGGGAATGTTATTACCCAGGCTGCCATGATCTCTCAAAGGCGAGAAAGACCCAGAAAATCACTTCGTCAAATTGCCAACTTTGAAAAGGACATCTAATATTTTTGTCCCCGTGACTTCCCCCCCAAAACAGAAAATCTAGTACATGGGGGTACTTTGCAAGCTTCCTTCCATTATTTGTTAGCAGGCACCAAAGTATTTTACCTTGATGTATCTTTTTTCTTCTTTTAATTTAAAAATAAAATGTTAAATACAAATAGTGAGGCTTTGTTGCAATAACTCATATCAGGAATATGAAATGTCTTGTGAAAATTGAGTTAATGTGTGTGAAAAAGCACAAATAAAGCTATAACCGCTATGTGGGCCTTTCATTTCTGATAAAGTGGTTAGACCAAACATCTTGCAATGCACCATTTCTTATACTCTGGGTTGCCTACTTTTGAAAATGGTTTGCCATAATAGTGGAAATTTTATTACCCAGGCTGCCATGCTCTCTCAAATGAGATATAGGCCCAGAAAATCACTTTGCCAAATTTCAATGTAATAAAGCCTAAATGGATAAGCCGTATATATGACCGTGTAACTTTCCAAAACACCATAAAACCTATACATGGGGGGTACCATGGCGCTCGTGAGACATCACTGAACAGAACTAGGAGTGTTTCAGGGCAGTAAACCATATACTAACAATAATATTATCAGTGAAAGTACAGATGTTATGTGAAAAATTAAAAAAAAAAAAAAAAAACACTACATTTGGCTAGGGTTTGTGCCCAAGTGGCTACTACAAAAGACTGGGCATACCCCATTTTGAATACCCTGGGATGTCTACTTTTTTAAATGGTATGCCATGATGGGGGTAACTTTCATTTCTTGGCTGCCATACGGTCTCAAAGGCAGCCTGGACACTGCAAACTAATCTGACAAATGTAAAGGTGAAAAAGCATAAATGGATAAGCCGTATATATGACCCTGAAACTTTCCAAAACCCCATAAAACCTATACATGGGGGGTACCATGGCACTCATGTGACATCATTGAGCAGAACTAGGAGTGTTTCAGGGCAGTAAACTATATACTAACAATAATATTATCAGTAAAAGTACAGATTTAAAAAAAAATAAAAAAAATTGTATTCTTTATTTTTCTTGTGCAGATGGTTACAGCAAGCAGGTAGAGCCACAACAGCTTCTACCGGCATATTTTAAAAACATTTCACATTGTGGCAGTAAAGTCGGCACATTTTTTATATTTACAAAATTAAAATTAACAAGCTAAAACAACGTTTAGATAACATGTGACATTAACTACGGGTTAAGCAAAGCTAGGCACGCTTAAGGTTAAGTCATTGTGGCTTGTATGTAGTGCGGCATGAGTGTCTGAAAAACATAGTGAGGAGATTGATGGGTCATCGAGCTAGAGGTCTCAGCTTCATATTACGTATAACAGATAACAGTGGATTAGGGTCCCACTCAGTATCAGGCATGATGTACACAGTGTAGGTGTCGAGTGAGAAAACATTAACTGTGCCGTGTCTCTTCCATAGTTACTGTCTTGACTGCAAAGCACGATGAGAGATAGTCGTGCGAAACTCCCTGCCTTAGTGTCCACTACCATGTACTGTTAGGCAGTGTTCCAGTGCAATAAGAAATGTCAACGTATGTGTATGTATTGTGCGCCTATCATAGGGCGACGGTCTGCACTATCTGGGAGAAGGCAACCCTGGCATCAAACCTTTAAGAAATTATAAACCAACAAACTATTTTAAGCTAAAGGTCGAAAACCAAGGGAGGGTAAAAGTACAGATTTTATGTGAAAAATGCAAAAAAAAAAAAAACGCTAACTTTGGCTAGGGTTTGTGCCCAAGTGGCTACTACTAAAGGCTGGGCATACCCCATTTTGAATACCCTGGGATGTCTACTTTTTCAAATGGTATGCCATGATGGGGGTAATTTTCATTTCTTGCCTGCCATACGGTCTCAAAGGCAGCCTTGACACTGCAAACTAATCTAACAAATTTCAAGGTGAAAAAGCATAAATGGATAAGCCGTATATATGACCCTGTAACTATCCAAAACCTCATAAAACCTATACACGGGAGGTACCATGGTGTTCGTGAGACATCACTGAACAGAACTAGGAGTGTTTCAGGGCAGTAAACGATATACTAACAATAATATTATCAGTGAAAGTACAGATTTTATGTGTTAAAAAAAAAAAACGCTAACTTTGGCTAGGGTTTGTGCCCAGGTGGCTACTACAAAAGACTGGCCATACCCCATTTTGAATACCCTGGGATGTCTAATTTTTCAAATGGTATGCCATGATGGGGGTAATTTTCATTTCTGGGCTGCCATACGGTCTCAAAGGCAACCTAGGTCACTCAAACCAATCTGTCAAATTTCTATGCAGAAAATAAAATAATGGACAAGCCGTATATTTGACCCTGTAACTTTCCAAAACCCCATAAAACCTATACATGGGGGGTACTGTTTTACTCGTGAGACATTTCTGAATAAAAATATGTATGTTTTATTGCAGGAAAACCGAACAGTATTCTGACATTAACAGTTAAATTGCCATGCTGAAATTGAAAAATAAGATTTCATAATTTTTTCAAGTTTTTTAGATTTTATTCATATAAAATGGAGTTCCATATATGAATGTTTGATATTAAATGAAAGCTCTGTTTCCCCTGAACAAAATTATATATAATAAGTGTGGGTGCACTTAGTATGAAAGAGGTAAATTATTGTTGAACAGACATATAGTAAAATTCTGTGGTTTGTTTACATTTTTTTTGGATCACAACTTGTACATTTGGCTGTGGTCTTAAGGGGTTAAAGGACATTATAGGCACCCAGACCACTTCATCTCATTGAAGTGGACTTAATGACGTGTCCCTGTCCCTCTCAGTCTTGCAATGTAAAACAATGTTAACATTGCAGTACTAAGACAGGACTTTAACTCTGGTGTGCAGGCAGTGAAGCCAGCAGGTCTGTGTGATGGAGGACTGCTCTTCTTGGGGACAATCGCGGTTCAGAGGGACAGGCAAGGAGGCAGGACCAAATAGTGCAAAACTTACAGACCTCGGAGCATTGAAGCAACTACATATGTATAATACTCTCAAAAATGTAAGTATCATTTTTTTTTTTTTTTTTTTATCAAACTTGTCCTGACTGACCTACACACGCTTTTTTTTTTTTTTAACACACAATGTGCATTCAGACACACACACACTGACACACATAACCACAAATACACACGTCACACTCCAAACTGACATACACTGACCCATTTACACACAAACTACATCTGACACACCTACAGTACAGTCCCACTGCATCTTTCATATTGCCAGCTGCTTTCAAGATCCAGCGCTCGGGCTGGAGCTTGTCCTCTTCACTTCTCTTTCCTCCATGCACTTTGTCGGCTACTGGGTTATGACGTCATGCTGCATACTGGCGGCCATAAGCTCTGTGCATTGACTGGTGGTCTCCTGGGGGCCCCACAGCCACCTCTGAAATACTGCGTCCAGTTCTTCTACAGCACAAATCCCCCACTCATACACATCCCTGTTTCTTGTCCACGCCAGAGGTGAAAGGATATAAAAAATGCTTGCCCAGAACTGCATGTTTCAGGCGATATAAATTCCACATCCCTGTGCTAGCACAATGTATAGATTATTGTTTAGCACTAATACAGCAATGCAAGCACTACTTACATAAGTAAAAATGAAACACTTCCAAGAAATCCACCTCTTTCAAAACGATCACTAATGAATTAAACAGATGACTATCTTTTATATGCTTTAAAAACAAGAAAAGTGTCTATGAAGCCAAGCCCACAGAGAATGAGCTTGCTATTTTTTTTCTTGAATTTAACAACCAAAAATGTATGATCTGAAAACTATTGCTGTACTCCTATTCAAAAAGATGGGACTTTTTCTAGATGAAGTACATACATTTTGGACAAAGGTCCCATTAAAACAGAATAAAGTGTCCATGCCTATGTTTGAACCTTACTAATATTTGTTGCTAAACATTGTATCTGGCAATTAGTAAAAAAAAAAAAAAATAGAAGAAACAAAAGAAAATCTTAATCTTAAAGGACCACTATAGTGCCAGAAAAACATACTCGTTTTCCTGGCACTATAGGGTCTCTAGGTCCCCCCCCACCCTCAGGGCCCCCCTCCTGCCAGGCTCTAGGAGGTGGAAGGAGTTAATTCTTACCTGTTTTCCCCCGCCGGGCTCCTCCTCCTTTTCGCCGTCACCGGCTGAATGCGCGGCAAGAGCCCAGCGTACATTCAGCCAGTCCATAGGAAAGCATTCTCAATGCTTTCCTATGGACGCTGGCGTCTTCTCACTGTGAAAATCACAGTGAGAAGCGCGGAAGCGCCTCTAGCGGCTGTCAATGAGACAGCCACTAGAGGCTAGATTCACCCATAGGTAAACATAGCAGTTTCTCAGAAACTGCTATGTTTACAGCAGAAAGGGTTAATCCTAGATGGACCTGGCACCCAGACCACTTCATTAAGCTGAAGTGGGCTGGGAGCCGATAGTGGTCCTTTAACACAGTGCCTTTGTAATCACAATTATCTGTGAGTTACCATAGTACCCACAATAACTGAAGTGCACTGCCCTGATTTTGGACATATGCCAGTGGGTTTGTAACAAAGATATGCTTCCTAAGGTTTGGGAAATTTGTTCAGTGCCGATATCCATTACATATGCTATACTGCTTAGGTTATATAATAATTTTCCATACCAGTTTTATTTGTGAACTCGTTCCCTATTCATTCTTACAACTCTTAACCAACCATTTCTGGGAGAACACAGCATTCACACTACTGGTACTAACTAGTGAAGTCTTGAAAACTAGGCAGTCTAGAAGCCTGGCTTTATTACTTTGTTATGTAAACCTGCAAACCACCTGGTTCAAACAGCACATTACACATTCTGGCTCTTTTCAAACTAAACTGGCAGTAATTTAATGAAGAAAACAAAAACTATATGCTCAACTAGCTCTTGAAAATTAGGCAGAAACAAAATGCTACAGGAACACTCCAAGTACCATAGCCACTGCCAGTTGTTATGGTGCCAGGATTGTCCTGGTGCATCTACCAATGTAAGTAGCCAAACCAGTTAAGGACCACTCTAGTGCCAGGAAAGCATACTCGTTTTCCTGGCACTAGAGTGCCCTGAGGGTGCCCCCACCCTCAGGGACCCCCTCCCGCCCGGCTCTGGAAAGGGGAAAAGGGTAAAAACTTACCTTTTTCCAGCGCTGGGCGGAGAGCTCTCCTCCTCCTCTCCGCCTCCGTTCCTCCCCGTCGGCTGAATGCGCACGCGCGGCAAGAGCTGCGCGCGCATTCAGCCGGTCGCATAGGAAAGCATTCATAATGCTTTCCTATGGACGCTTGCGTGCTCTCACTGTGATTTTCACAGTGAGAAGCACGCAAGCGCCTCTAGCGGCTGTCAGTGAGACAGCCACTAGAGGAAAAAGGGGAAGGCTTAACTAATTGATAAACATAGCAGTTTCTCTGAAACTGCTATGTTTATAAAAAAATTAGTTAACCCTAGCTGGACCTGGCACCCATACCACTTCATTAAGCTGAAGTGGTCTGGGTGCCTAGAGTGGTCCTTTAGTAACAGCTTAACCTTTTCCCTGAGGTTCAAAGGCAACACTCCTAGCAGGAAGTGAGAGTAAGAGGTTCCTGCCCTCCAGGCATCCCATTAGCCCTCTCCCAGCCCAGTCTTATTAGGCCTCCCATGTGTCTCAGCAGCATCCCCACGTGTCCCATGAGGCCCCCCCCCCCCCCCATTTGTCGCATTAGCACCCAGAGCTCCATGCATCCCCTCCTGCCGGTCACTGTGTAATAGAGTTGTGCGACCCAATAGTATGCCGGCCCACCAGGAAATTTCCAGGTGGGCCAGTCCGGCCCTGCTTAACCCCTTAACACTGCAGCCAAATGTACAAGTTGTGAACGAAACAAAACGTAAACAAAACCTGGCATTTGCGCTATATGTCTGTCCAACCATAATTCACCTCTTTCATATTAAATGCACCCCCCCTTATTATATATCATTTTATTCAGGGGAAACAGGGCTTTCATTTAATATCAAACATTTAGCTATGAAACATAATTTAATATGAAAAAAATGGGAGAAAATAAGTTTTTCTTTGATTTTTTTCGTTCTACATGACATTTTAACTGTCAATGTCATAATACTGTTTGCTTTTACTGCAATAAAATACACATATTTGTATTCAGCAAAGTCTCACGTGTAAAACAGTACCCCCTATGTACAGGTTTTATGGTGTTTTGGGAAGTTACAGGGTCAAATATAGCGTGTTACATTTGAAATTGAAATTCGCCAGATTGGTTACGTTGCCTTTGAGACTGTATAGTAGCCCAGGAAATAAATTTACACCCATAATGGCATGCCATTTGCAATAGTAGACGACCCAAGGTATTGCAAATAAGCGATGTCCAGTCTTTTTTAGTAGCCATTTGGTCACAAACACTGGCCAAAGTTAGCGTTCGTATTTGTTTGTGTGTGAAAAATGCAAAAAAACGCCAATTTTGGCCAGTGTTTGTGAAAAGTGGCTACTAAAAAAGACTGGACATACCCAATTTGCAATACCTTTGGTTGTCTACTATTGCAAATGGTATGCCATCATAGGGGTAATTTTCATTCTTGGGCTACCATAGGGTCATAAAGGCAACGTAAGCAATCTGGCGAATTTTAATGTGAAAAAAATTAAACACAAGCCTTATATTTGACGCTGTAATTTTTGAAAACACCATAAAACCTGTACATGAGTACATGTACATGAGGGTACTGTTGTACTCAGGAGACTTCGCTGAACACAAATATTTGTGTTTCAAAACAGTAAAAAGTATTGCAGCAATAATATTGTCCCTGTAAGTGCGGTTTGTGCGTGAAAAATGCAAAAAACTTCACTTTTACTGGCGATATCATGGTTGTAATACATTTTACTGTTTTGAAACACTAATATTTGTGTTCAGCGAAGTCTCCCGAGTAAAACAGTACCCCCCATGTACAGGTTTTATGGTGTCTTGGAAAGTTATAGGGTTAAATATAGTGCTAGCAAATTAAATTCCCTATACTTTCGGCATGGGTGGTCAGGCAGGTCCCGCTAATTGTAATTAATTAGGATACCTAATTATGTAAAATTATTACATAAATATATGTGTAGAATTAATATATGTATATATATATACATATGTGTATATATACGTATATATATATATATATTTTTCTTTTAATATTTTTATTTATATATAGGTATATAGTGATATATACGTATATATTTATGTATATAGATATATATATTATTTCGTTCTACGTGTATTTTGATATAAATATATATATATTAATATCACAATACAGTTAGAAGGAAATAAAACACATCTATATATTTTTTAATATTTTATTTTTAATTATTTTTTACGTATTTACATATTTATTTTTTTATATTATTTATAAATATATATATAACAATAATTATATATATATTTAATCAGTATCAGTCTACGTGTAATTTGATATTAATATATATTATATTAATATTAAAATACACCTAGACGGTGTATGTGTGTGTATGTATATGTGTATATATATACTTAGATCATATATATATATATATATATATATATAATATATATATGATCTAAGTATAAATTTTTTTTTTTACACTTATTTAACATTTATTTTATTTGATTTCAGCCAGCAGGTGGACCAACTGTCATTACAGTTGGTCCCCCTGCTGGCATTGCTGCAGCCAGCTATACCGGCCATGTGATTGTGAGGTCCTCGCAAGGACCTCACTGTCACATGACCGGGAGGGACCGGAGGAGGAAGATGTGCCGCGGGGGGGCTCCCTGGGAGTCCCCCCAACCGCGATCGCCGGCGTGGGACCGCCGGCGACCGGGTAAGTTACTAAAAACCGGAGGGCGTACTATTACGCCCTGCGGCGTTTAGAGCCGCTTTTAAAAGGACGTAATAGTACGCCCTCCGGTCTTAAGGGGTTAAAGGGACACTGTAGCCACCAAAACAGCTTTAGCTGAAGGAACATTTTAGTGTTAGGAATGCAAACATGTACTCCTAACACTATAACCCTGGAGTGGCTGTTTAGGTGATTGGCCCCTCTCAGGTATGAGAAAAAAGGTAGTTTATTTAACGTTTCTCCACCGTCACGCAGGTCTCGTAGAAGCTGATCCCTCCCTACATGGCTAAGATCATTAATCTTGATAATCTCATTCAGTCAGATGCTCTCATATGAAAGCAGTGGAAGGCATGCGTAGCAAAACCCTGTGCTGCGCCAATCAGCATCTCCTTATGGAGATCTATTGAATCAATGCATCTGTCTGGGGAGTTCTCAGCGACTGCATGTGTGGAGACGCTGAACGTAGGTGTTGGACACTGCAGCACTAAAATAGGATGCACCTCTAGTGGCTGAGTTACTGCCTTAGAGGTGTTACTAGGCAGCAATTTAAATTCTGTGTTTCTATATAAAGGCAGCATTTACCGTATATACTCGAGTATAAGACGAGTTTTTCAGCACATTTTTTGTGCTGAAAAACACTCACTCGTCTTATACTCGAGTCAGTTGTCTGTATTATGGCAATTTTCATTGCCATAATACAGACAAGGACCGGGGGCTGTCAGGAAGCTGTAACTTACCTTCACCGCAGCTCCTGTCAGCTCCCTTCTCTCTCCTCCGTCCGTGCAGCTCCCAGGTCAGCTTCCTCTGCAACTCTCGCGAGAGCCGCGGGGTCAGAGCGTTGCCACGGGTTACCGTGGCAACACTCCGCGCGGCCGCGAGAGTTGCAGAGGAAGCTGACCTGGGAGCTGCACGGACGGAGGAGAGAGAAGGGAGCTGACAGGAGCTGCGGTGAAGGTAAGTTACAGCTTCCTGACAGCCCCCCTCCTACAGCCCATCCACTGGACCACCAGGGAGTGAGAGCCCCCCTCCCTGGCCAGCTAACAAGCAGGGAGGGGGGACGAAAAAATAAATAAATAAAAATAATAAAATCAAAAAAAAATAATAACATAACAAATATATATATATATATTACAATAATAATAATTAATAAAATGCCCACCCCCACCAATGCTCTGCACTCACACACACACACACTGCACTCCATTCATTATATACACACACTGCATTCATACACACACTGCATTCATACATACACACTGCATTAACACTGCACTCATACACACACTGCACTGCATTCATTATATACACACTGCACTCATACACACACTGCACTCATACACACACACTGCACTCATATACACACACTGCACTCCATTCATTATATACACACTGCATTCATACACACTGCATTCATACATACACTGCATACACACTGCATTCATACACACACTGCATTCATACATACACACACTACACTGCATTCATTATATACACACTGCACTCATATACACACACTGCATTCATTATATACACACTGCACTCACACACTGCACTCATACACACACTGCACTCCATTCATTATATACACACTGCATTCATACACACACTGCATTCATACACACACTGCATACACACACAGCATTCATACACACACACTGCATTCATACACACACACTGCATTCATACACACACACTGCATTCATACACACACACTGCATTCATTCACACACACTGCATTCATTATATACACACACTGTAAATAAATATTCAGTTAATATAACTTTTTTAGGATCTAATTTTATTTAGAAATTTACCAGTAGCTGCTGCATTTTCCACCCTAGTCTTATACTCGAGTCAATAAGTTTTCCCAGTTTTTTGGGGTAAAATTAGGGGCCTCGGCTTATATTCGGGTCGGCTTATACTCGAGTATATACGGTACATTGAAAAGCATGCAGGGACAGGCTATAGAAAACTCCTGAAACACTAAATTAAGCTTTAGTAGTTCTGTAGACTATAGTGTCACTCTTTAATGAAGCAGTTTTTGTATATAGATCATGCTTCTTATAGGTCACTGCTCAGTTCTTTGCTATTTAGGTGTTAAATCCCGTTGGTTTATGTAGCCCTGGCCATACATCCCCGGTTGTGACTAGCACAGCCTGCATGGAGATAAAAAGGTTTCATTTTCAATGGGTTGTTAACTTACTTTACAAGTCTTTACAGGAAGTATTTAGGTAGGCTGTGTAAGTAAAATGCAGGGAGACGAGACTAGGGCTGAATAAACAGTGATTTAACTCCTAAATGGCAGAGAGTTGTGCAGTGAGAATTGCAGAGGCATGATCTATAAACCCAAACTGCTCACTAAGCTAAAGTTGTTTTGGTGACTATAGTGTCCCTTTAAAGCCAATAGAAGTTACATGAAGAATGAATTGCCATTCTAGTTTACATTTTGCAATTTTAATTGTAATTATGGACAATTCGGAGAGGACTAGGCTATTCACTAAACTTCAAGGCTAGGACAATAGAAATCAAAATGATGAAATGGAAGCTAGAACTCTGTACAAATGTTTCCAAACCTGCTACTTAACCAAAATGTAGCCTCTCAGATGACATTGTTACAACTTTAGAGTTTAGAGGATAAGCATACTAAAAAAAAAAAAAAAACTAAAATGTGTATAATGATATATTGTTCTAAATTATATACATATACACACACACAATATATTTTTTACCACTATTCTTCCATTTAGATCCACATGGGGGGGAAGGCAGGTCCCAGTGTAGGGTACCCCCTCCCTCCAGATCAGTCACTCAGGTAATGGCACGCCTCTCTCAGCCGTCACGTCATGTTAGGTTTATCAATGTTACCGATTTCATCATGTCAGGGTTTCCCCCACCACACACGGCTGTTCAGCAATACACTGGGCCTCCATCACTTGGAAAGCAAACAATAAAAGTAACTAGCTCCCTCCCAATCGGCAATGTTTTGGTTTATAAACACGCTCTCCCTGCCCGAATCTTCACCTCCACACAAACAAGTCCCCGGGCTCTAGCCGTCACCGCCCGCACTGAATTCGTAAACCGGCTACCGAGAAGGGGATACTCACAGCGCCCCGTTACAGCTGTCGCCAACTCTCGTCCCGAATGGGCGGCGAGGTCCGGCTATTCCGATATAAAACCCAGTCGTACTTTGTTTCGCTCTGTATCGCGACAGTAGCTCCGACCCGTGAAGGGGAGCGGTGAGGGAGCTGGAAGACTCTGCGCGTGCGCAGTGTGCTCGGCCGGGGAGCGCATGTGCGCTGGGAATGTCACCCAACATGCGTAGTGTTAGTGCTTTCCCCAAGCGCTTTGCTAGGCTTGTATTCACTTTTATTTATTAAATATATTTATTTTTAAACTGAAGTGAGAGTTAGTACCGGGTATTGTGGACTGGGCTCCACTCTCTCTCTGTGTTTTACAGGAGTCAATGGAGCAGTCCTGTTAAAACGGCTAGAAAATCTGCTCCAAGTGAGCATTGTTTGGAATTCACATGAGGTTATTTACTAAAGAGAAAACGTGTGAATTTTAAATGTAAAGGGACAGTATTATAGATGTAGCTTATCCCTCTGTCCCTTCTTTCCATCAGAATTTCCCTCTTATTATAGAATAGTAGGGATCTTGGGTTGTGGTTAAACAGAGAAGATGGGTCCAGAAGTAGACGATTATCATCATTTTGTCTCACACAAAAGAAAAAAAAAAAAAAAAGAAAAGACTGGATAACCAGTAAGAGAATGGGTATGAAGAGGCAGGTGTTGGGGGAGAGGATAGGAGTAGTACAGATACATTCTCTAAAGTAAACTGGGAAGAAGGAATTTAGATTAGAAAACTAAACTGTTAGGGCACCATATCAGCTTCATCAAAATAAAGCTGTTATGTCTCCAGGAGGTCCTTAGCGCTTCCTTACTGCAATATTTATGCTCTTATATGAGGTGTATAATCATGCTCATGATGCCGGTAAACTTTAGTTGAACATGCAGATTTTTATTAAAGCGGTACTGTCACTCTTTTGGACTCCACACATGTGTCCCAACTTGTTGAGGACACATGTTGGAAGGCAGAAGCGGCTCTCTAATTAGGCAATTTAGGTGGCCGCCTAAGGCCTCGCACTGTCTAAATCGCCTTAGGGCAGGTAAGGTATTTATGAACCCACTCTAACCTCTGTCACTGCTCCTCCATCCCCTCTACCCCCTGTCACTGCCCATTCACCCTCCTACCCCCGTCACTGCCCATTCACCCTCCTAATGATACCGGAGAAACTGACGGAAGCCAAGCACAGAGAGATGGACACAAGTTTCTTCAGGAAGGAAGAGATTCTTTATTGGATCACCGATCGGGACTCAGAGGGACTAGCGTCACCAAAATACAGCAAGTTCTGAGCCCCGGACAATAGTGCAGGCTCCTTATATAGGCACATAACTCCTCCCATATTAAGCTCCACCCGCACATTCTCTTAACCAATCAACACAAATAAGAATTAACTTCCTGCTTGACCGCATGGCTTGTCCAGCACAATGGAGGAGGGGGAATACTACATCCTGTATTCTTGCACATGCTCCGTACACTACTGATCGTATCTTGCCTCGTGCAACCAACTGATCGATACGTCAGCATATGCACGTACACATGCCACGTGGTAATCTCGGCCTACTAAATTTATTTTTACCGAGATTCCACCACATTCCCCCCTTTGATGCCTCTTGATATTTCACAATTACTTGAGGCATCACTTAACCTTGGTTTGCATACACCGCAAGTTACCATGAACCAGACCAGACTTATCTTATGATGTGAATCTTCAACACTCATCTTCCTGCATTGGTTCTCCCTGATCTAGAGCCTTATACTTATAAATCGCCATTATCTGTGCAGCAGCCTTCCTCTCTGCTATATTTTCTATCAGGCTTTGCACAGACCTAACTACTAAGGGTATAAGACACGGCAGGAGTAGACACAACATTAAAATCAGTAGGACTCCACCTACCACTGCCTTAAGCCCTCCAAACCACTCATACCAGCTACCAAACCAACTACTTGGATTATACCCTTTCCATACCTGAGTAGGCACATGCGCTAGTTTAACCATATGGCTAGTAAGCTCAGCTATTGCCTGCCCTTCGTCATCTATTTGAAGACAGCAATTGCTCAGGTTAAACTTCCCACATACACCTCCCTCTACTGCCAAAAGGTAATCCAAGGCTAATCTATTTTGGTAGACTGCCGTCCTCATCCTGGTGTTATGCTTCGCTAGAAGATTGAGCGCTTGTGATGTCTCGTTGGTGATAATCTCAACCACCGCCTGTAATCTTATAATACGGTTGAGCATATAAATAGGGGTTCTGTAACCAAAGGTACCATCCTCAGCCCATGTGGCTGGCCCATAATAATCTATGATACGCTGGGGAGGCCATTCATTATCTTCCCAGGTGCCTATCTCTATGGGTCCCCTTTTCTTCCTATGATTCACATCATACACTTTAACACCTAAAGTCTCACCTGTTTCAATCGGTAACAAGAAGAAGGATGGTTTGAGCATACCCAACACACATGCCCCTTCCCAGTCCTGTGGCAACTCCGAATAGGCTTTCTTACCACAGATCCAGTACAAATTTGCTGGGGCTCTCCAGGTAGATGTGATGGATAAATCAAACCACACATCCTTTAAATTGGCGTATCTAGCAAACGGGTTAGATGGTTCTGAGACATTTGAAGCCGACCACCAAGTTGTATTCTTTGTATCATCATCATAAGCTTTTTGCCCTAGACAAGTTAATTCTCCTACAGAAGTGTTATACATTATTCCTTTCCTTGCTATGCAAACATAACCTATGATGGAGGTCTTTAATCTCCACTCAGATTTACCTCTAACACTCATATGATAATCGGCTTGTGTAGATATTAGTTGGTCAACTGCCTCAGAACCGGACATTACCTCCTTTGCTTCCCAAGGCCATTGGTCTCCCATGTTAGTACCTCCACACACATAGCAGTTGGTAACATTAAGACTACCGGCAATACTTTCAGCTAAGTCAATGAACAGGTTTTTAGCATTATGGGGGATCTTATTATCTATACTCATCTCTTCATAAAAGGAATGGTATACTTGATGAGTTTGGGAGGATACCGTATCAGTCTCAATCCCTATAAACAATACTGTCCCAGGATCTAAACCCGTCCCGTATATCTGAAACCCACATAAATTGCCATATTTGTCTAAGAACTTATCGGGGTTATTTATAAGTATATGGATGGGATTACATTCCATAGACTTACAATATGGGCTGGTAGGCAACTTAGTCACTATCATGTCTTTGTCTACTGTCTGTCCCCAAGTCGCCCACCCCACACAAGACCAATATGGGCAGAAGTTATAGTCTTTATTTGGGCATCTAGGACTCACATATTTATTTTTGCTACTGGGACAAATATATTTATCATTAGACCCATACGTCCTCTCCCATCTAAGATCCCCACATACATTCCACGGCTTTCTACCACTCGATATCGCTTTACACGCATCAAATAGCAGAACACCCGAAGAATGTACGGATTCTAACACCGTCTTATTAATTAGGGTCCCCTGAGGATCTCCATTCCTGAGAGTCAACCAAATTGTACGAGGTTGATACTCCGGACTGAAGCACTTAGGTTCTCCTACTCCTAAATGGCACACACTATAGTCTATATTTAGGTATCTACATCTCGATACATCTCCTTTACACTCGTATTGTGAATGCCAAATTAGGGTTTGGGAAATATGGTTACCTGTTCTCGTAGTCTTAATGCATACCTCACAGCTAGGAGTGTCGGTACCTCTACCTTCCTGAATATAAAAACACATATAAATAAACACTATCAAAAACACATCTTTCGCCGTCATCCTCAGTCTTCGTCCGTGCGAAGGCACCTCAGCTTCCAGGATGTAAGGGCTGCAGGGAATGGAGTTCTGCTCGTCTTCACAGGAGTCCCTTCGAGACTTTCCCTGGCTTATAAACTATACGTCGGTGGGCGGACAGGCTTTATTATGGCCTTCTCACTCACGCACCAAATCCCAAAAATAATAACATTTGTAATCCACAATAGTTCCTCGTTACTCCGACTGAGTAGTGCATTTTAACCGGATCTTGCAGGGATTCTCTGGATCTGCTGTAACTTGCCAAGAATCGACTGCTGCTGGTTTAACCCTGGAGTGATGTATCCATGGAGTCACTTCGGCTACTTTTATCGCTGTAGGGGTAGACAAAAGAACAACATAAGGACCTCTCCACTTGGGCCCTAACGGTACATTATTCCACTCTTTAATCCACACTTGATCTCCTGGATGATAACTATGAACAGGGGGATAAATATTCACAGGTAATCTATCTTGTACCCATTTCTGTACCTCCTCCATAGTCTTACCCAACTCTACAACCTGCTGCCGGGTAATTCCTTCTCCCAACTGACTCAAATCCCCCCTTAAGTTACCAAGTACGGGAGGTGGTCGCCCATACATGATTTCAAAAGGAGAGAGACCCATCCTTCTGGTAGGGGTACTGCGGATTCGCAATATTGCTATGGGTAAGAGAACGTTCCACTTAAGTTGGGTTTCCTGACACATTTTAGCCAACTGATTCTTAATAGTTCTATTCATTCTCTCTACCTTACCAGAACTCTGGGGTCTATATGCAGTATGAAGCCTCCACTTTATACCAAGCATATGAGTCAGTTGTTGTAGGCACTGATGAACAAAAGCTGGACCATTGTCCGATCCTATAGAACAGGGTAGTCCATATCGGGGTATTATTTCTCGTAGCAGGAATCTCACAACTTCTCCTGCTTTCTCTGTACGAGTAGGACATGCTTCTACCCAGCCTGAATAGGTGCACACAATTACCAGCAGGTAACGATGTCCACCCGATTTAGGCATCACTGTAAAGTCTATTTGTAGATCGGACATGGGGAGTCCCCCCATAAACTGGACTCCTGGTGGCTTTACTGGTCCTTGTCTTGCATTATTTTTAGCACACGTTACACATCTTCGTACAATGGCCTGAGTCAAGTTGGACAATCTTGGTATGTAGAAATGTTTTCTGAGAGATTCTTCAGTACTGTCTCTCCCAGAATGTGTCCCGTTGTGATAATTTTGGACAATTTCTACCGCTAGTGATGCTGGTATGACTATTCTTCCATCTTCTAGCTGATACCACTTGTTCTCCAAATACTTTCCTGGTTCAGTCTTTAACCACTCCTCTTCTTGAGCTGTATAAGCTGGAGTCCATTGGGACAGTGGAGTTGGTATAAGAGCAGCTATATGCCCCACATACTCCTGTCTTCCTGATTCAGCAGCACGCTTAGCTGCACTATCTGCCATCCGATTTCCCTTGGTTACATCACCATCTCCTCTCAGATGCGCTCGACAATGTATGATACCGACTTCTTTCGGTTCCCACACTGCTTCCAATAGTTGTAAGATTTCAGCTGCGTATTTGATTTCTTTGCCTTCTGAATTCAGTAGTCCTCTTTCTTTATACAAAGCTCCGTGGGCATGAGTGGTTAAAAACGCATATTTGGAGTCCGTGTAGATGTTTACTCTTAAACCTTCAGCCAATTGTAATGCTCGTGTCAGTGCTATCAATTCTGCCTTTTGTGCTGATGTTCCTTTCGCCAGTGGCCGAGCTTCTATCACCTTGTCTATTGTTGTTACTGCATATCCTGCATAGCGGATCCCTTCTTTCACATAACTACTGCCGTCGGTATAATATTGAACATCGGGGTTCTGGATGGGAAAATCACGAAGATCTGGTCTACTTGAGAATACTTCATCCATTACTTCCAAACAATCATGTTGACTTTCAGTAGGTTGTGGCAAAAGGGTAGCTGGATTTAAGGTGTTTACAGTCTCTAAATGCACTCTGGGATTTTCACACAACATTGCTTGATACTTGGTCATACGGCTGTTACTAAACCAATGATTTCATTTGTAATCCAACAACGTCTGTACTGCATGTGGGACTCGTACATAAAGTTCTTGACCCAGAGTGAGTTTATCGGCTTCAGCTACTAGCAGGGCGGCTGCAGCTACGGCTCTTAGACAAGGTGGAAGTCCGCTGGCCACTGCATCCAATTGCTTAGACATGTAGGCAACAGGTCTTTGCCATGATCCCAAGTACTGTGTCAATACTCCCACAGCCATTCTTCTTTGCTCGTGTACATACAGGTAGAATGGTCGTGTGTGATCAGGTAGACCTAATGCTGGGGCACTCATCAAAGCCTTCTTCACATCTTCAAATGCCGTTTGCTGTTCTTGGGTCCATAAGAAGGGGTCGTGCTCTGTACCTTTGATAGCTGCGTACAGAGGTTTTGCCAGTATCGCATAGCTGGGAATCCATATCCTACAGAAGCCTGCTGCCCCCAAGAATTCTCGCACTTGTCTTCTATTCTTGGGTATTGGTATTTGGCACACAGCTTCTTTTCTCTCTGGCCCCATAATTCTTTGACCTTCAGAGATATGGAATTCCATATATTTGACAGTTGGCAAACACAACTGAGCCTTCTTTCTAGACACCTTGTATCCTGCCTTCCAGAGAATGTGTAGTAGATCGTGCGTTGCTTGCTGACAGATTTCTTTTGTAACTGCTGCTATCAACAAGTCATCTACATATTGTAACAATACACACTCTCCTGGGATGGACTCGAAATCCAGTAGATCTTGACTTAGGGCTGAACCAAATAGGGTAGGTGAATTTTTAAACCCTTGGGGCAGTCTTGTCCAAGTCATTTGGCGTTTTGAGCCCGTTACAGCGTTCTCCCATTGGAAAGCGAAAATACATTGACTTTCTGCGGCAATTCGGAGGCAAAAGAAGGCATCTTTGAGGTCTAAGACTGTAAAGTAGGTAACCCCGCCCGGAATTAAAGCAAGCAGGTTATATGGATTGGGTACAACTGGATGTATACTAACAACCGCATCATTGACTGCTCTCAAGTCCTGCACAGGTCGATACTCATCTGTACCGGGCTTTTGAACAGGCAGCAATGGGGTGTTCCAGGGGGAAGTACAGAATTTTAGGATACCATACCGTATGAACTTATCCAGATAGGATTGGATGTTCTTCATAGCCTTCTGCGGGATGTGGTATTGTCTTAGGCTCACTGGATAAACCCCAAGTTTTAGTTCAATTTTTATAGGTGGAATATTGCGGGCCAGTCCTGGTGGGTTGTTCTCTGCCCAAACTCCTGGTATGTTAAATAATGTCTCATCACTCCTAGGGTTTTGGCTAGTCAACACTGTATAAAGTCGCCACTCTTCTTCCTTTGGTACGGATAATGTCATGATACCTGAAGGTCCATTAAACTTTAAGGATGTTGTTCCATTTGGTAGGAACGTAATCTGCGCTTGTAATTTTGATAGCATATCACGTCCCAGCAATTGGACTGGACATTCAGGCATATAAAGGAATTGATGTCTTACTACGTGGCCTCCCAATGTACAGAGTCGACTTTTAAGAACCGGTTTTTCAGCACTTCTTCCAGTTGCTCCTATCACAGTAATAGTCCTTCCAGATGGAGGAGCAACTAGATTAGTCACCACTGAATGTTCAGCACCAGTGTCGATCATGAACGCACTCCTTTTTCCCCCTATTGATACATCGACCATAGGCTCCGCTCGACCAAGGGGGATGGAGCCCGGTCGGTATCAATAGTCCTCCATGACCGTGTCAGCCAATCCCACAAAGTCCCTACCTTCTCTATCGCGGGACCTTTGCGCTGCTGGAATATACCTGTCTTCCCTAACACTTCCTCTGTTCCCATTACTCCCTCTATTACCATTACTCCCTCCGGGGCCTCCTCTACCTCTCGCTCTGCCTCTAAAGTTTCCATAACCTATCCTAGGTCTGTCTTTCTCACACTGTTCTCTTCGAGGACACTCATTTCTCCAATGCCCTTCTTCCCTACAGTATGCGCACTGATTTCTACTTAGAGGTTCCTCATTCCATCTACTATCGCCTCTATCTGGGCCCCGTCTATCTACGCCTGCGATCGCTACCGCTAGCATGTCTGCCTTTCTACGCATCTTGCGCTCTTCCTCTTTCTTACTTTCTGTTTCCCTATTCATATAAACCTTATTCGCTACCTCCATTAGTTGGGTGATTGACATACCTGCAAACCCTTCTAACTTTTGTAGCTTGCGCTTAATATCTCCGTAAGCTTGGCTGACAAAGGCGGAGTTCACCATTCGGGAATTGTCTGCGTCTTCCGGATTAAAGGGGGTATACAAGCGGTATGCCTCCAATAATCGGTCATAAAAGACACTGGGCGCTTCATCACTTTTCTGAATCACCTCAACTGTCTTCGACATGTTAATAGCTTTCTTTCCTCCGGCTTTCATGCCAGCAATTATAGCGTCTCTATAGGCTCTGAGTTGAACCATATCAGCACCATTTACATTCCAATCGGGATCAGTGTTGGGATAATGTGTTGCGGCCCATGCTGATGGATTAGCTTGGTTTAAAGTACGGGCTTTATCCTCTAGTGCTTTAATGGCCGCTTGGTTAATCCTTGTCCTTTCCTCATTGTTGAATAAAGTCACTAATAACTGCTGGCAATCAGCCCATGTCGGGTTATGTGTCTGTACTATTGAGGTGAACAGATCAGTCATAGCTTGTGGTTTCTCAGTATACGAGGAATTGTGGGTCTTCCAATTTAAAAGATCGGTTGTCGTGAATGGGACATATACAAAGACTGGGTCAGCATGTGCCATTTGGCCTGCGGCATCGATATAGGCTGACCCAGGATTCAGACGAAGAGGCATCTGATAGTGTTTTAATTGTTGGGCACCGGTCAGCTGTCGGGTCTGTATGGAGCTACGTGGAGGGGCGTCAGTCATAGGTTCCAGTCGGGGAGAAATAGGGTATGGGGAGGTGGGAGCTTGGTTTTGGGAAAAGGTTGTAAATAAAACACTTCGAGCCGAGCTAGATGAAGCTTGACCGGAAGTCTGAAGTGGCGCCAAATCAGGATATTCGTTTTTAATGGGGGTTGGTTCTGATTCCGGAAGGGGAGATTTAGTACGAGGGGGGGTGGATCCTGTACTGGAGGAGGAAGCGGAAGTGGATGAGGGTAATGAGGGGAGGGTTGCAGGACTTCCTGCATTTGCGTCACTTCCTCTTAACGGAAAGTAAGGGGGCGGCAAAGGGATCTCGGACTCAGGGGGCGTGTCCAAAATGGGCCTAACACCAGTCCTAGTGGACGAACAAGTCCTAGCTACCATGAGGCGACACTGCTCCTCGTGGCATGTCTGGAGCCATTTTGGCGAGTCATTTACGGCCTGTCTCCAACAATCAATATAAGGAAACTGGCCGTAAAGTTCAGGCCTACCTGATACAGCCACGTGTAAGCGCTGTACCAGAGTTGGATCCAAACTGCCACGTGGCGGCCATGCCGCAACCAAAGTAGGCCACTCCCTAGTACACAAAGTGACCAAACGTACAGGAGACATTTTAACCCCAAAATCACATGTCTTGAATCCCTTTTTAAAATTCTTCACCATACAACCTAAGGGATCCGGAATCGTTGACTGCGACGCACCCATACTTAACAATGGAACGTCGTTGACAACGAATACTATGCACGCGTACTATTCAACAGTCACACCCGTTTCCTCTGGCAACAGCACCACGTGGTACGGTTACCAAGTGAAACGTACACAATAACACAATAAACACTCAGGGAATTCCCGTACACACACAGCTGTTACACCAGTCACTAGATAATCAATATTATGCCCTTTGGCGTAACTATACAGTCACCCACGCTATAATTCTCTATATACGAATTACCCGTCTATAACACACCCCAGTAACATCGTCTTTTACAAATAGCGGTTACAGTACGGTTAGCATAGGTCAAAGCACAAGTTAAGGTCACAATACAATTATTAGTGGTTATGGTGTTAAACATGCAATGGACGACAATGATTAGTACTTATATACAGTGTCAGTAAATATACAGGGTTATGGTACCGTGCACTATAATACAGCAACACACTATTAACACTCTCGCTAGACGGCTGAGCTCGCGCTATCTAACAAGATATACACTTTACTAAACAATCTTTATCACATTTACAATTCCCAACTAAACTATTGGCCAGTACCTTGAATGGACTACCTAAAAACAATCTACATACGTTTTGGTTAGCCACACTGCCCAATCACCATATATAGCGAGCTAGAGGACCGAATTTACACAGACGCCTCTTAGTCGCACTATCAAAAGTCTAGTGGGTTCCAAATTTACACGCCTTCCCACTTAGCCCAGATAGGATGAGAGCTAGCGAACCGAATTTACACAGACGCCGCTTAGTCTCCCGGTCCCTCCGACCTAGCGAACAAAATATACACCCTAGAACGCTAGTCTAGACAAGACACCGGTGTCCGGCTATGGCTATTTACACCAGAGCCCCGCCTGACTAACAAAATCAAACGGTCTGACTAAAGAGCGTTCGATCGAGCGGTGCGCCTTCGCTCCTTCCCTCTGACAGAGGGGGCAGATACACAGATTCAAACCCCTTTGGGCCTACCGCACAATCGGTATACCCCTAGTGGGTCCTGCCGTCTAAAACAGCAGTTGTCTTACCTCCTCGTTCCTGAACCTGAGTTCACACTCATCGACGGGGACACCCCAGCACTTCTCACGTAGAGGCCGATGATCTCCTGGACAACAGACCAGTGGCGCCGAGACGAAGGGAGGTCCACGCAGAAGTTCAGGGGTGCAGCCGTAGAGAACGTGGGCAAAGATAGACCGTCTCACGCCTCTGCCTCTCAGCTACCGTTGAACGATGAGCTTCCCGGCCAATGCACCAAATGATACCGGAGAAACTGACGGAAGCCAAGCACAGAGAGATGGACACAGGTTTCTTCAGGAAGGAAGAGATTCTTTATTGGATCACCGATCGGGACTCAGAGGGACTAGCGTCACCAAAATACAGCAAGTTCTGAGCCCCGGACAATAGTGCAGGCTCCTTATATAGGCACATAACTCCTCCCATATTAAGCTCCACCCGCACATTCTCTTAACCAATCAACACAAATAAGAATTAACTTCCTGCTTGACCGCATGACTTGTCCAGCACAATGGAGGAGGGGGAATACTACATCCTGTATTCTTGCACATGCTCCGTACACTACTGATCGTATCTTGCCTCGTGCAACCAACTGATCGATACGTCAGCATATGCACGTACACATGCCACGTGGTAATCTCGGCCTACTAAATTTATTTTTACCGAGATTCCACCACACTACCCACTGCCCCTCCACCCCCTGTCACTGCCCCTCCACTCCCCCACTTCCAGTCACTGCCCCTCCATTAATTGTCACTGCCCCTCTACCCTGTTGCATCCACCCCTACCATGTTACTGCCCCCACACCTACCATGTCATAGCCACCCACACATCTTGTTACAGCCCCCCCACCCTGTCACAGTTCCTCCACCCTCTAACAGCCCCCCCACCGTCTCACCCCCACCCTGTGGGATTACAGTCCCCCCACCCTGTCACCCCTCCACACACACACACCTCATTACCCATCCACACACATCCTGTCAGCCCTCCCACACACAAACACCCTCTCACAGCCCCCCTCCACACACACTGTCACCCCATGCACTATCACCATTCCCAAACACTTTCAGCCCCCACACACTGTCACCCCCTTTACCCAGCCAGGGGTGGGGGGGACAGCCACACTCACATTAAACCCTCCTAATCCTGTCACTCTCACCCCGTCCAACCATGCCAAACTCACCTGCTATTGCTTTACCACAATTACCCTATCACATTAACCCCCCAATCCTGTCTGACTCAACCTTCTCTTGCACTGTCGCACACAGTCCCCAACCCTGTCACACTCATCCTCTATTAGTCTGTCCCACTCTCCCCCTTCATCCTGCCAAACTCACTGTAACAGATACCCTGTTCATTGCCTGGCCATCAGACCTGTAACATTGTTAACAGTTAAACTCACAACCCTATGACCCCAACATACGAATTGGGAACGAACAGCCCTGTTAATTTGTTCGTATAACCAAACAAGAGACCACCGAGACCAGTCGTGGGCCGCCAATTGATTCATTGACTCTGACAAACCGCAACTTCAACATTCTAAGTGGTTCACTGGGTGGCCGTCGATTCGTATGCACGAACATGTGGTGTCGGCCATCTTGTTTTGTCGAACGCGTCCAGCGGGAATTGGTCGTCGAGTATCTAGAACTGTTTTCGGACACTCGAACTCCCGAACACCGCTGAAACTTCCAGGACCACTTAGATTCGTGCCAATTCATACGAAGGAAGCAGCGTTCGGTAAAAGCATTGTACGAACGAGGCGGCACACGACCATCAAATTCACAAACACTGATGGGGATGGTTTTCGGTATTTTTAAACATACGAAAAGGGAACGGCCGCACCAGCTGAATGCATGGAATTATTGTGGGCAGGAGCCTCTTGTGCGGCCGGGCAGAAATGGGACTTCCATCCATCTTCCATTTTTTAATATGTTAGTCCCCAAATTATGCCCTATCAGAAAATATAAGTTTTATGGGAATTTGATGTATATTTTTTATGTTTCTGAAAATGTGTAAAAAGTAAATTTTTTCGCTTGGAGATTATTGAGTTGATACAGCAATTAACTCAATTATCTCCCAAGCAGAGGGGAGGAATTTACTGTAATGAATGGGAGTGTTTAACTTTGTGATTGTACACTATTGGCTGTTGAATTTATTTTTCGGTGCCTCACAAGGTCCACATGGGTGGTAACCTTGTGTGAAAAGTTGCATAAAAGGCCAGCCTGGCACATTAAACCCTCAGATCTGCTTAACCCTCAATACGTAGCCTCGTCTCGTGTTTGTAGGGAAACTGCATCCAGCTAATCACTAGCTCTTGTAAGAGCTCTGTGTCAGGATTACTAGTTGATCCAGCACGTAGAATTGTGTCACACAGATGACTAATAGGTAACGTATTACCAGGCCTTAGAATGGCCAGACTTAACGTACCAAAGAATAGTCAGGATACTTGCCGAGGTCAGGGGATACAGAAAGAGACACAACGATAAGAGAAAGCCAGAAGTCATGGATACCAGAATACAGGGAAGTCAAAATCAAAGCCAAAGTCAAAAAACTGAAGAAAATTGAATCAGGAACACGCTCTCGGACAACCACAAGGGAAACCACAACAGGGCACTGAACAGGATTAAAACTGGGCCTAAATACCCCTCCTCTAGAGCTGATAGGCTGTAACCGGCCTTTTTTAAAGGCAGTTACCAGGTTCCCATTTGCATAATGTGAATTTGGTTGCTGCTCTGCACAACTTTTCCTGTGTGGACAGTAAATGCCATTAACCACATTTTTAACCACATTTTTATAACCGGATGAATACGTGATACTCTGCTACTCTCTCTCTCTACTGGTTCGGCTGATGGGACATCTGGAGCATACTGCAGCACAGCCTCTCGCCAGGGAAAAGGACGTCTCCAACGGCATACACCCCTCTGATACACAGGGTGGCCATTACACTCACCCTACCACGTAAGCCCCTCCAATTCTGTCCTCCAACTGTGCCACACTCACCCCAAACCCTGTCACACTCCCCCCCAACCCTGCCAAACTCACCCTTTCACATTAATCTAATCCTGCCATATTAACCCTCTTAATCTTCTCACACTCCCCTCCCCTCATTCTGTTACACTGCCTACTCCAAACTGGGCACATTCACCCCAACCCTGTGATACACTCCCCAAATACCACACGCAGCCTGTCACATTACCTCCTCCAATCCTGTCACACTTATTTCCCCATGTCCTGTCACACTCCCTCCTCAAACCATGTCAGAATCGCCCCCTATCATTCTCAACCTCCCTCATTCAGTCACACTCTCCCCCCCAACCCTGTCTGTCTCATTTACCCCCTCACCTTGTCACACTCACCTTGCCACAGTTTCCTCTTTAATCACCTTGTCATAGTCACAAACTGAAGACATTCATCATACACACATGCACAAACGTTACAGGCAACACCACACCGCAAGGAGCTACCCCAGACACATACTCATAAAGATATACTTTCACACACAAGTATACTCTCAGTTAGACACACACTCTCATGCACATACACAGGTAGGCAATGCCAGACACACTCCGAAATACACACACCGGCAGTAATGTATACACGACTGCCAGGCTATGTAGTCATACCCTGCAGTCATGTATAAATGATTAGCATAATTGCTCTGCAGTATGGAAATTTAATTGCTGTGGAACTCTGTTCTATTAACAATTACTATTGCATTACAGTTGCAATAAAATAATATTATTTTCTTTGTTAAAGGATTATTCCAACCACCATGACCACTTTTACTTTTAGAAGATGATAGGTGATGGGAGTCTGTATGTGTAGCATTTCTGCTTGAAGTTATAATTGTACTTTCTTGCTGGGGGATAGTTACACTCACGACACACTTGCAAAATGTCAATTCAGTGCCAAATTTACATCTGTAATCAACACACTGCACGGGAAACCTTCAGTGTTCCCTCCTTCCATTTTTAAGAATAGTTGTTTTTTTTAGAACTAAAGTCCTCTTCCATCCCCTCACCAGTTCTGAGTATGTACATATGCTCTGAGAGGGTGAAATGTTCCAATGAAACGCTCACTTGCATTTGACTGGACCTCGAGGGAGGCTGTGACATTGGACGGATAGTGGAGAACAGCGCTGGGTGAAGGTCCCAGTGCATGATTTAAGTTAAGTTTATGCTTATTTTTACTATTTAATAGGAGAGAGACATAATCAGCAATGCTGATAGGGCATGCTAATAAAAAATAAATAAAAACATATTAACTTATACACTCATGGGAAAAAAGAAAGTACACCCACTTTGAATTATATGGTTTTACATATCAGGGCATAATAACAATAATCTGTTCCTTAGCAGTTTTAAAATTACCGTATATACTCGAGTATAAGCCGACCCGAATATAAGCCGAGGCCCCTAATTTTACCCCAAAAAACTGGGAAAACTTATTGACTCGAGTATAAGACTAGGGTGGAAAATGCAGCAGCTACTGGTAAATTTCTAAATAAAATTAGATCCTAAAAAAGTTATATTAACTGAATATTTATTTACAGTGTGTGTATATAATGAATGCAGTGTGTGTGTGTGTGTGTGTATGAATGCAGTGTGTATATGAATGCTGTGTGTGTATGCAGTGTGTGTATGAATGCAGTGTGTATATAATGAATGGAGTGCAGTGTGTGTATATGAGTGCAGTGTGTGTATGAGTGCAGTGTGTGTATAATGAATGCAGTGCAGTGTGTGTATGAGTGCAGTGTGTATGCAGTGTGTATATAATGAATGCAGTGTGTGAGTGCAGTGTGTATATAATGAATGCAGTGCAGTGTGAATGTAGTGTGTATGTATGAGTGCAGTGTGTGTATGAATGCAGTGTGTATATAATGAATGGAGTGCAGTGTGTGTGTATATGAGTGCAGTGTGTGTATATGAGTGCAGTGTGTGTGTATGAGTGCAGTGTGTATATAATGAATGCAGTGTAGTGTGTGTATGAGTGCAGTGTGCATGTATGAGTGCAGTGTGTATGTATGAATGCAGTGTGTATGCAGTGTATGTATGAATGCAGTGTGTGTATGAATGCAGTGTGTATATAATGAATGGAGTGCAGTGTGTGTATATGAGTGCAGTGTGTGTATATGAGTGCAGTGTGTGTGTATGAGTGCAGTGTGTATATAATGAATGCAGTGTAGTGTGTGTATATGAGTGCAGTGTGTGAGTGCAGTGTGTATATAATGAATGCAGTGCAGTGTGTGTATGAGTGCAGTGTGAATGCAGTGTGTATGTATGAGTGCAGTGTGTATGTATGAGTGCAGTGTGTATGTATGAATGCAGTGTGTGTATGAATGCAGTGTGTGTATATAATGAATGCAGTGCAGTGTGTGTATGTATGAGTGTGTGTATGAATGCAGTGTGTGTGAGTGCAGTGTGTGTGTGTGTGAGTGCAGTGTGTGTGTGAGTGCAGAGCATTGGTGGGGGTGGGCATTTTATTAATTATTATTATTATTTAATTATTATCGTAATATATATATTTTTTATGTTATTATTTTTTTTTATTATTATTTTATTATTATTTTATTTATTTATTTTTTCGTCCCCCCTCCCTGCTTGTTAGCTGGCCAGGGAGGGGGGCTCTCACTCCCTGGTGGTCCAGTGGATGGGCTGTAGGAGGGGGGCTGTCAGGAAGCTGTAACTTACCTTCACCGCAGCTCCTGTCAGCTCCCTTCTCTCTCCTCCGTCCGTGCAGCTCCCAGGTCAGCTCCCTCTGCAACTCTCGCGGCCGCGCGGAGCGTTGCCACGGTAACCCGTGGCAACGCTCTGACCCCGCGGCTCTCGCGAGAGTTGCAGAGGGAGCTGACCTGGGAGCTGCACGGACGGAGGAGAGAGAAGGGAGCTGACAGGAGCTGCGGTGAAGGTAAGTAACAGCTTCCTGACAGCCCCCGGTCCTTGTCTGTATTATGGCAATGAAAATTGCCATAATACAGACAACTGACTCGAGTATAAGACGAGTGAGTGTTTTTCAGCACAAAAAATGTGCTGAAAAACTCGTCTTATACTCGAGTATATACGGTAGGTAAATACAACCTCAGATGAACAACACATGACATATTACACCATGTCATAATTTAACAAAAATAAAGCCAGAATGGAAAAGCTATGTGTGGACAAATTAATTACACTTTATGACTCAATAGCTTGTAGAACCACCTTTAGCATCCAGTGATGGTTTTTCTGGTTTTATTTTTCAGATTGTACTATTGTGTTGTGGGTTATATAATGTGTCAACCCTTTCAGTGCTGTTTAGATATTGTAACGGATCGCCTGGTACCCCGACTGGGTACCTCCGTTAATGGATGCTCCTAGTGCTTCCTGAGGACTCCAAGCACTCTGGCAGACACCACAATCACCGAATCCGAGAAACCTTTAAATTCTCCCAAGCATATGAATGCTGTAGACCATTGAATAGGAACCATACGAATAGGCTTGTACTCCTAGCAGTCAACTGGAACAGCATGCAATAAATCCTTCCCCCAATAATGAGACGACACATCACTTTGAGGGTAAAACAGGAACTCTGGACTGTCTCATCCAGCCTGGCTTTTATTACAATAATACACATACAGGCCACACCCAGGGGGAGGCATAAAATAACCAATCACATACATGGTTCAGCCCACACATCCCCTCCCCTCAGATAACATTAAACCCAATTATCCGGTACACTTTTTCAGCCAAGTTCTGGATGTACCCCAAAACCCGGGGGTACACCTTTAAATCCAGCATCGCTGGATAGCCCTTATTCAGGGGGACAACATATCCAAAATTCAAGTAATTCGGATGAATGGTTCGGGAGATATGAGGTTCCAAAGATTTGACCGACCGCATGGGTAAAGTATCCGAAAACAGTTCCATGCATTTTGGCCCTGCGGTCGGTCACAAACAAGGGAATGAAAACAGGCGAATTGCCTGTGTTATAGAGCCTGGAGAGGGTTTGAATGAATTCCCTTGTTTGTGGGGTTCTTTCTACCGAACGGCGGGTCATTCGGTAGTTTCTATACGAATTTCTGGAAGTATGGAGGTCTCAGCGGTGTTTGCCTAGTCAAGTGTCCGATTTTAGTTCCAGACACTCGACGGCAAAACACCGCTGTTCGGTAGTTTAAGATGGCCGCCGCCACGTGTTTGTTTCCCGAATGGCGGCCACCCAGAGGACAAAGAATACATTACACTGATTGCCAATTACCCGTTTGCAACATTGTTGCAAACTGTAATTGGAGGCACACTTAGTCCTGGGTGGTCTGGTTGTTCGGTAGTTTCACTCAATATAATGAATGGAGTGATTCTACCGAACAATCAGGTGAATGCTGCATACATATCCCAGGTTAAACTCAACACATAAATACATATGTAATATTAAAGGCAGTATACTGGAATATGCTCCACAGTCTTAAAGGGACAGTAGTCCCAAAAGTCCCAATATATCCATTGCAGATTTTAAAGGGCCAGTAGCAGCAATATAAAGTACAATATGCCCCAAATAACCCAGGGGCCATAGTCAGCAGGTAGGAGGCTAGCAAACAGGCTTCTCCAGGGCCCAGTGGCGAGGTTGGTTTCGCCACAGATATGATTGTAGCTTTTTAGAATGTGAATAATGTCTGTTCTGTTATTTGTTTGGGTGGGGTGTAGGGTTCATTTTGCTGTGTGGAAGTGGTAATTGGGAAGGGGTTTAACCCCTTAAGGACACATGACATGTCTGACATGTCATGATTCCCTTTTATTCCAGAAGTTTGGTCCTTAAGGGGTTAAGGGAGTTTCTGTTGGGCAGGAGTAAAAATAATAAAATAAAATGAAAATTCACTGGTTCAAAAAGTTTTCGAAAATGACACCCCTGACCAGAACTATTAATTTAAGGGAAGATTGCCTTATAGATAGTGCAAATGCACTACAGGTTGTATCTGGGCATTTGTCAGCCCCCTTCTCTTCCCAGCACTCACCTTGTACTTCCACACTGAGCATCACAGGCAGCTGGCGCCTCGTTTGCAGCTTCCGGCGCGAGGTGTTCCTTCGGGGGTTGGAGGCGTTTGTGCAGTGTCAAACAGGAAGCTGTGTCTTGCAATTTGGCCCAGCCAAGGTTCTTCGCAGAGAGTTGCAAATGCATCTTCTAGACACCAAATACATTAGGCATGCCTTAAAGGGGAAAGGGCTGTTACCATCCAGGTAACTGCTCCTTGGCCCTGTTACTATTCTGACTACCTGGTATCTGACATTTGCCTTTCCCTCGGTTTATAAACCTGTACTGCCGGACCTGACCATTTGCTACTCTGACACTGCCTTTGCCTCTTCCTTATAAGAAGCTCGCCTTGGATTTTCTAAGCCTATAACTGCATACTGGCTCTGTCTATTAAACCATTACAGAAATACTGAGCCAGAATAATGAACCTGCAGAGTTGGCTGAAATGTTAACTGCCTTGACAAAACAAGTTTCCTCACTCACGCACACAGTACAGGTACTTCAGACACATGCAACTTCCACCATGCAACTGCACCACAAACCCTGCCTGCTGCACATCTTTTATCTCTTCTTTATGATACTGCCGCAGCTCCAGAATGCAAAGTACTTTTACCCGAAAGGTTTTCTGGCAATAGATCCAAGTACAGAACCTTCATTATGGCATGTAAACTCGTGTTTAATCTGTTTAGGTTAACCTATCGTTGAAAATCCATCAGAATCCGCACGATAATGTCACTCCTCTCTGGTCTTCCACAAGAATGTATCCTTGTTACTATTCTGACAACCCGGTATTAGACCTTTTAGCTTGACCTCCCCTTATGAACCTGTGCCTTCTGACCTGATCATTTGCGAGCTTTATCAGTAATGTGCCTTGGATTTCTTAGCATAAAACTTCATACTGGGCTCTATCTACTAAATAGTGACAGCATTTTATATTTATGAATGGAAAAATAGCCATTGTTATCCAACAGGATTCCGTGATTCTGTAGGCACGAGTGGTAAGAGTTTGTGGGATTTCCTCCTACCCAAGCTGAAGGCTACCATCTATGGGTTGAAAATTATTATAGCAGCATAGATTTGTCTAAAAATGTATTTTTGTTTATTATTATTATTATTATTATTAATCATCCTCTCCACTTTGTCCACGTTCTTTACCTGTCATCTAAGCTTCTGTGTTGTCTCCAACGAGTTGTGATTCATCAACAAAACTACTCTAGTGCTTGCTTCAGAGCGTATTGAGACAAAAGTTGAGACATCCATCCATCATGTTCAGCCTTTTTTCCATTTGTTTTTGCTGTTGACCCAAAACCAAGTTTGAAGTTCTTACGATTTTGTAACAAACTAGGAAAACATTTCTTCTTGACCCCAGAATTGCAGTCTGATTTATCCTTGGATCAAGAAGCTATTACCTGACTGATTAAAAATTATATCCCTGAATATAATGGTTTTGTAACTATTCATCCAATTTCTGTTTAAATATCTTTACAGACACTGTTAAAACCACCTTTACAGGCAGAGAATAACACATCTTTATGTTTCTTATTATAAAAAAGCAAAACATTTCCTTTGCCTTAGACTCACTGAGATGAGTCTTCCAGTCTAATTGTGTGAGCCTGTGTCCTATGTATAGTACTGTTTATGAATAGAGATGTCGCGAACTGCCCGCCGAACTATTCACGAACTGTCCGCTGGCGAACAATAGCGTGTTCGCGTTGGGCGAACATATCCGATTTCTGGTCCGCCCCCTATACGTCATCATTGAGTAAACTTTGACCCGGAACCTCACAGTCAGCAGACACTCCCTGGGAGGGAGGGTCTGCTGCTGATTGGCTGGAATGTGTCTGCTGACTGTGAGGTTCCGGGTCAAAGTTTACTCAATGATGACGTATAGGGGGCGGACCGGAAATCGGATATGTTCGCCCAACGCGAACACGCTATTGTTCGCCAGCGGACAGTTCGCGAACAGTTCGGCGGGCAGTTCGCGACATCTCTATTTATGAATAGAATCCTATACAGGTATAGGCTTCAGAGGATTGTTTTAAACTGAACAGGGTCCAGATGAATCCTGTAGGATGCTAATTCGCAAATTATCGTTCACTTGCTTTATGCAAATAAATGATAATTTGAAGTACTATTTGTCCTCAGCAGCTAGGGGGGACAAATGGTTAAAAAAAATGGTTACAATAGTTGAAAAAATAAAGAAATAAAAGCCTATGGAGGTCAATAAGACTCCCATATTACTTGAAGGGAGGTTTTAAACCTACAAAGAAACAAAACACAACGTGGTAGTATAGTATACCTGTCAGGATTCGAACCTGGGAACTTGGCAGTTCTGGTGCTTTGTGTTACCTCTGAGCCATCTCTCTGCTTTACTGTTTCCTGTATCTAGCCCTGTCTAGTATCTAGCACTGGAAGCTGGACATCGTTGGAACTACTCCTGCCTCTCATGTTACACCTGAGCCTGATGTCTCATTACCAGGTATATAACACTGCCTCTCCCAGAAGGCAGTGTCAGTTCCTTGTCTCTGGTGATCATTCTGCTGTTTTGTGTTCTCCAGTTTATTATTGACCTCTGGATTGTTACTCCGTATATCCTGACTTCTGGCTTCCTCTGACCCTTGGCTTCCCACGACTATTCTCCTGGTTTATTTGTTCCTGTACCGCAATTTGGATTTACCTTGCACAGCCCCCGTGCACCGACTCACAGGTCAGGTGAATTCTTGCCTGACCACCTTGGCCTGTGTTTTCTTGCAAGGGTGAGCATACTTCTCTGCCTGCCGGACTCCCAACCCAGGTAAGCCGTGACATAAGGAACTGACCAATATGGAGTCCGCAGAGATGTGCTCACCCCTGCCCCAGCAAGTGTCTAGCCTGGCCCAGGTTGTCTTGGAGCTGCAGCGAGAATTTTTTTTTCTTAAAGGGACAGTACGCCCAGCCCCGGAACCTGCTTATCCAGAACCCTATGTTATACTGCCTGACCGGTTCGACGGTTCTTGTTCCACCTTCTCGATGTTCAAGATGGACTGTGAACTCCTGTTTTCCTTGAAACCCAGAACCTATGTCACCGACTTTATCAAGGTTCGTTCTGCTATCAATGTACTTTCTGGACGGATTAAGGTCTGGGCATACCAGAAGCTGCAAGAGAATAGTACTGTCTTGGACACTTGGGAGTCGTTTATGTCTGCAATGGACTCACAGTGCTTGGCTTCTAAGAAAGAAAACCCCAAACCTACTCAAAGTACCCGCAGAGCTCAGTTACCTAAAGACTATGTACAAACTTCTCAAGTTCCCATCTCGTTCCAGCGTGAACCCACTTCCAGGAACCTGTCCTGTTACCCTGAGTGTACTCCAGCTAGCAATAGCACCTCTCTGGACAGGGAGGTACCTATGGAGATCGGATACATCAGGACTAGGTTGCCCCTAAAGGAAAGAGACCATAGGAGAGCCCATGGCTTGTGCCTGTATTGTGGAGAAAGAGGGCATTTCATCTCTCTCTGCCCAATTCGTCCACCCAAGCAAAGACCCCTTCTATTGGGTGCCCTACGGACTTATCCAGTCATCTCAGAAACACCGTCTAGATGCTGCCAAGGTTACTGCCAGTCATGTCCCCGTTATGTGACACAGAAAGGTACTCAAACTATGGTGAATAACTTACCCAGTGCTCCTGAGAAGTCTGAATCTCCGCCGGTAGAAACTCATGTTAAAGCTGGTACCATCATCCCTTCCTGTCAACCTAAAGAGGAGTTACCTACCGTCTGTACCTATGCCTCCAATGGTAACGTACATAAGGAAAAAGGTTCAGAGAATAAGACTCCTGGGATCAAGGTACCTGCCACTTGCAATAAATTCATTGCCAACCCTAACCTCTCTTCAGTGGTATCTGAAATTGCAAATAGTCCTGTCAAGGAAGTCCCTCCTTCTGGCTGTACCTATGCCTCTAATGGGACTCTAGTCCGGAAGGAGGACTTGCAAGCATTTGAAAAGGCCCTAATAGCTATGACCTCCACTCCTACTAGTACTACCAGAAACAAGAAGTCTAAAAAGTGACCTCCTGGGACGTACTTGTGTTATGGTACTTTTTGAAAGTAAAATGTTCAAATGTCTATCTGTTCCTGTCCAAATCAATAAAATTAAATTGCGTATATACGCTGAAGTAATTAAGTCTGACACACAAGGTTCAGGTTAAAATAACTTCGAGAAAGTTTATTGGCAAGTGCCGTAAAAGCGGGCGCGCAGGCCCTTTTAAGAGGCATTTTGCGTCATCATTGATTATTAGAATATCAGCAAATAAACATCATCAATTGGATTAATTTGTTAAGTGTCGGGGTTAGTGTCTTACCTATTGGTTCAAAAAATTAAGAGGTTAGTCCCGTGTCCACCCACCGGAGGTGGGATTATTCTGGACACGGGTGGGGATAAGGGGGTCCTGAGCGTCATTTTACACGGTCAATGATATCAGGCTTCATGTCCAGGTGCAAGGTCTCTTATGAATAGAACATTTCATTACTACTGTGTTCTCGTGGCCTTCAAACTATACTATCTTACAAGTCCTAAGGAGTAGCCGGCAAGTCTTAAGGAGTAGCCAGCACCTCCTGGTACTTGTCCTTGCAGGAAACACAGTCTTTGTCTACTGTACTAATTGGGTTGAGAAGTTCAGTCACGTAAGGTAGTTTTAAAATGAACAAGTTAAGTCATGAGAACAAAATGGAGGATTGAAGAAGTCAGGTTAGGAGGACAAAATGGAAGAAGAAGTCACAGTATAAAGTTAAAATGGAGTTAGTACAATAATTCAATACAAGTACAATAAAGATTTTTTAATAATTCCACATCACTTGTTTTTTCCTTTTCTTGTTTTTTCTCGCCTGGAGGCGGCTTTGAGGAGGGGGTAATGTCAGGATTCGAACCTGGGAACTTGGCAGTTCTGGTGCTTTGTGTTACCTCTGAGCCATCTCTCCGCTTTACTGTTTCCTGTATCTAGCCCTGTCTAGTATCTAGCACTGGAAGCTGGACATCGTTGGAACTACTCCTGCCTCTCATGTTACACCTGAGCCTGATGTCTCATTAGCCAGGTATATAACACTGCCTCTCCCAGAAGGCAGTGTCAGTTCCTTGTCTCTGGTGATCATTCTGCTGTTTCGTGTTCTCCAGTTTATTATTGACCTCTGACTTGTTACTCCGTATATCCTGACTTCTGGCTTCCTCTGACCCTTGGCTTCCCACGACTATTCTCCTGGTTTATTTGTTCCTGTACCGTGATTTGGATTTACCTTGCACCGACTCACAGGTCAGGTGAATTCTTGCCTGACCACCTTGGCCTGTGTTTTCTTGCAAGGGTGAGCATACTTCTCTGCCTGCCGGACTCCCAACCCAGGTAAGCCGTGACAATACCCAGGTGCTGAAAATGCACAAATGATAGTGCTGCTAAATTCCACCATGAAATCAACCACACAATTTAACAAAAGAATAGCAAAGACACATCAGATAAAGTGGACAGCACACTTTTGTGGTGATAACATGTGAAGCAAAATGGCAATTTTTTTTGTGTGAGTGATATAGTAATAGGTGAGTGGTAATAAAACTCAAATATACCATATAAGGATTCTTTCTAGATGGAGCTGTAAAAGACAAACACTCACATAGGGCAATACAGTCTGATTTAAACTGACTAATAAAATAAAGGAATATTTATTTCTCCCACTCACATGGAAGTGTACATGAAAGGCTCAGGTAAAGCAGCATAAATGGAGTGATGGTATCCTGAAGTGAGTTCCTCAATTCTCCAAAAGTGCAATAGATGCAGAAGAACCAGTTAGAATAAAGCACTCAATTTATTAAAAACAAATCAACATAAAAATCTTACATATAGGGTAGGGTAATAGCTTCTTGAGCTTCTGACTGCAATTCTGGGGTCAAGAGGGAATTTATTTCCTAGTTTGTTTCAAAATTGGAAGTGCTTCAAATTGGGGGGGTTGCCTTCTTTTGGATCAACTGCAAAAAACAAATGTGAGGAAGGCTGAAGCTTTTTTCAGCTATATGTAACTATACATAAATAGGCAAGGTGCAGTATGGGTAAAGTCTAAGGACTCTACTTCACCCATACAGCACCTTGTCTATTTATATGTAAGGTTTTTATGTCGATTTGTCCCGGGAGATTCTAGCTTACACCTCTGGCAGGTCCTCTCTCGTGAGCCCCAGCTGAAAGAATTGCTATAGGTTTCCATGGCAATGCTCCAATGTTTCACAATGCCATACACATGAGAGAGGGAGTGCACCTGCCAGGGGTGGAAGCTGAAGTCTCTCGGGCCCTCCACCCTTTGTATGGAGTATGTGTATGTAAATATAGGGGGGTGTTTGTATGTGGGGTTGGTGTTTTAATGCTGGCATGCATTGTGTGTAGTATTGGTTATGGAATGCAGGAGTGTGCTTATGTATAATGTTGGTGTTTTAATGCAGAGGTGTGTTTGCATGCAGTGTTGATATTTGAATGCAAGGGTGTGTTTGTATTGTTGATGTTTGAATGCAGGGAAGTATTTGTGTGTAGTTATAATGAAAAGTTGAGATGTATTCATCGAAAGCCTTTTGGGCCTTTTCATTCCAATTGAAAGCATGTTTTTTGCTGTTAAGTGAATTAAGTGAATGAGTTACATCAGAGTAATTTTTTAATGAATTTCCTGTAGAAGTTAGCAAAGCCCAAGAACCGTTGTAATTCTTTTACGTTAGAAGGAATGGGCCAGTTGAGGATACAACTGATTTTTGAGTTATCCATTCCAATTGAATGAGGAGTGATAACGTAACCTAAGAAGGTTATTTCGTTGACATTAAAGAGACATTTTTCTGGTTTAGCGTATAATTTATGATTTCGCAGTCTGGATAACACCCATCTCACGTGTTTTTTATGTTCTTCAGGTGTATTGGAGTATATAAGAATGTCATCTAAGTAAATGATAACACAGACGTCCAGAAGATCCCTGAAGATGTCATTTATGAAATGTTGAAAGGTGGCAGGGACATTGCAGAGGCCAAAAGGCATCACAAGATACTCGTAGAGACCATATCTAGTTCTGAAGGCAGTTTTCCATTCATCGTTGGCTTTGATTCTAACGAGATTGTATGCCCCACGGAGGTCAAGCTTAGTATAGATAGTGGCTGTTTTTAACCTTTCAATTCGCTCGTTTATCAGGGGAAGAGGATAGCGATTTTTGACTGTTATCTTATTTAAAGCTCTGTAATCAATGATGGGACGGATGGTCTGGTCCTTATTCCTCACAAAAAACATACTGGAGGCTGCAGGTGAGCTGGAAGGTCTGATGAACCCCTTACGGAGGTTTTCCTCCAAGTATTCCTTGAGGATTTTTAATTCAGATTCAGAGAGAGGGTATATGTGCCCAAAAGGTATGGGGGCACCAGGTATGAGGTCGATAGGGCAGTCGTAGGGATGATGAGGTTTTGTGAGGCACAGTACATACAAAGGTTAAGTAGTCGTCTTCTAGATTTTTCTTCTAGTGTGAGAGGACTTCTTATAGTGCCAATTTCCATAGGTTCGTTAGGCAATGAAGGTTTTTCAGCTGGTTTTGGAGGAGCAGCTGGTTTCCTAATTGATGAACCTGAGAGAGCTCTTTCAGCCTTTCTTTCCCTAAGCCGTCTGTCAATACTGATAGATGAATAAGAGCGTTTAATGTAGCAGGGAGTTCAGTTCGAGAGAGTTCATCTTTTACTCCTTCGGATAATCCAATTCGAAATTGGTTGCGCAGGGTTATATCGTTCCATTGAGTTTCTATTGCCCATCTCTTGAACTCAGCTATGTAATCCTCAACAGGTCTATGCTTTTGCTGGAGGGTTCGGATGGTTAAATCAGCTGTAGACTGTTTATGAGGATCTTCGTAAAGGAGAGACATAGCTTCAAAGAACTCGTCCAATGAGTCTAAGATGGGATCATCATTTTCCAAAAAGGAGTGGGCCCAGGCCATGGGTTCACCTCTTAGGAAGGAGATAACTGAACAAACCTTAGATCTCTCGGTGGGATAAGATCGGGGTTTTAGAGCAATCAATAGTTTGCAGGAGTTTAGGAACTCCCTATATTTTGATCTATCTCCAGAAAACTTCTCAGGCTTACAGACAGCAGGTTCACTGGCTGAGTGCATAACAGCATGAGGAGTGTGGGTTTGTAAGTCTCTAACATAAGTAAGAATCCGTTCATTTGTAACCTGGAGATCTTGCATGCCTTGAGCAAGTGTATCGACTCTTTGATTCAGCATCGTCAATTTTGAATCGAAATCTGCTGGATCCATTACAAGGCTGGATTAATCTGTCACATTCACATAGAGTTTGAAGGAGCTCAACTGCAGATTTCTGATTAATTAGATGTGAATGTGAGGAGTTGAGAAAATAAAGAGATGACTGTTCACCAGGAAGTTTAACTGATACTGTGTCTTTAATAATTTTGATTGAATAAACACAGGTACTGTATCTTTAAATGGTTCAAGTTGTTGAGTGGATTCTTAGATTAATTTATACAATTGAATTGAAGCAATAATATGAAGGAAGCAAAGTAGCTTTAACTTGCAGAGATTCGGTTTAACTTAATTGATAGAAAACATCTCATATGGTGGTAGAATGGTAATTAATTAGGAATTACTCCTATAACGATAGGAGGAAGTGTGAGCAGGATGAGCTTGCTCAGTAGTCAGGGAAGGTTCGTATAATACAGCGAGGTAACTTAGCTTCCAGAGGATTTGAAGTTGGTTCCAGAGTGCCTTCCGGAGCGGTTCCGTGGAGAGATGTCGAGAGGAGTCAAGTGCTAGCCGTGGTCGAGGAAGGAGAAGGAGGTTAGTCGTTTACGAGTCCGGGTCCGTACACAGGTAAGGTTGAAGAGATAAGTTGCAGCCGGTATGATTCCGCGGTACGCTGTTCATTAATCCAGCGTCTGTTGCCTGGCGCGGTCGCATTATGTAGCGCAATGAGACCGCGTCAGAGGGGGGTGTGGCTACAGTCCGTCAACCCGGAAGAGACAGGCAGTGCAAGTAACGGTCATGACACTGCCTTTAGACTATGGCCCCATGTTGAAACGCTTAATTTTCCACAGCAAAGACATGAAAGCCGGGTCATTCGGTGCTTGCCCTGTTTGAGCGGTGATACCCCAGATAGCTATGCCATGGAGCCCATTTGTATAATGAAAGACTATGGGAAAGACTTTGGCTCTATGGCAATTGAACTGTATGTGTGTGGTCTGAGTGCCATTCAGTAATAATGTGTGCTCAGACCTAAGCTATCTGGGGATATGTTGCATTTCTGTATTTTATGTAATAAATGTAACCTTGTGTATTTTATTGTATTTTACTGTCTTTTTACTGCTATGTTCTTAATAGAGTTTTGCCTCTGTCCTTGGAGATAATTGGATTACTTCCCAATTATCTCCAGGATAGAAGACTCTGTGGAACTGGTTTTGGGCAGAAAAGCCATGCTTCATTTGGTCACAAAGGACTACGATCTATCTTTTGAACCACTGGACCAATTTGTATGATTTTGACGTATGTTTGTATTTGGCGTATGCTGAATGTGAATGTGATGCATACTTTTAAAGTTATGAATAATGTGGAAAAACTGTATTTCTCTGTCAGGGATAATTACATTACCCATTGTGTAAGGTAATTGTATCACAGGCAGAGGGGAGGATTTTGTGTGGGAGTGTCTGAGTGTATTGTACGTGTTTATTTGTTGTTTTCCAAAACCCTGTGGGTGGTACTAATGTGTATATGTTACAAACTGCTATTTGTAACTGGCCCTTTAAATGGAAAATTGCCCTGCTTCCCTGGATTGTGGAGAAGCCTATTTGCCAGCCTCCTTCCTTATGACTATGGCCCTGTGTGAGCGGTGATACCCCAGATAGATATGCCATGGAGCCTATTCATATAATGAAAGACTACGGGAAAGACTTTAGCTCCTTGGCAATTGAACTGTGTGAATAGGATCTGCGCTGTGACGAAGTGCCCTTCGCCACTTTGTCCTGGAGAGGCCTGCTTGCCTGCCTCCTCCCCTGCGACTATGGCCCTGGAAGATTGGGCCCTTTAAAAACAGTATTCGGCCCTAACAGAGTGCATGTCACTCATTCTGGCCCTTTAAATACAGTGGGGTCATTCGGTACTTGCCCTGTGTGAGCGGTGATACCCCAGATAGCTATGCCATGGAGCCTATTCATATAATGAAAGACTATGGGAAAGACTTTAGCTCCATGGCAATTGAACTGTATGAATAGGATCTGCGCGCGATTCGGTAGTTTTGTGCGCTCAGATCCCAGCTATCTGGGGATATGTGAAATGTCTGTGTGTGTTATGTGTAAAAGGGGACTTTATGTATTTTAAAGTGTTTTACTGTCTTTGTTTCCCCATGTGCTCAATGGAGTCTGTCTCTGTACTGGGAGGTAATTGGATTACTTCTCCATTGTGTCTCCAGGAGAGAAGACTCTGTAAAACCGGTCTAAACTGGAAACCCATGCTGACAGGGGTTTTAAAAGATACTTTACTAACTTTTGAACCCCTGGTCTGATTCATGCCATTTTTTTAATATGTTGTTCCCCTGAATGGATTGATTGTGGATATGTATTTCTATGTGAATGTGATGTATGGTTTTAAAGTTACAGAGTATGTGTGGACACTGTATTTTTACTGTATGTAATAATTATGTTAATTGCTTATCTGAGGGGAGGGGATGTGTGGGTTGTACTGTTACTTGATTGGTTGTTTTATGCCTCCCCCTGGGTGTGTCCTGTATGTGCACAACTGTAATAAAAAGCAGGCTGGGTGTTCCAGACCTCAGACCTCTTCTGACCCTCAATACGTAGCCTCGTCTCGTTATTGGAGGGAACTGCTATATCACACTGGGGATTGCTATGCTCTGCATATTCCCCTGAGCTTAATCACTTAGCTCTTTTAAGAGCCTGTTCCGGATACGCTCTCCTGGAGGAGAGGTCTTCTCCACACGGTCCTGGAGGACAGAATCCGATCCAGGGTGGAAGGAAGACGGCGAGGCTCCAGTTAAGCTACGGCGGTTGTGGAGCCTGCGGTGGTTGTGGTGTCGTCTGCAGTGCTTGGAGTCCTCTGTGAGCGTTAGGAGCATCCATCAACGGAGGGTACTCGGTCGGAGTACACGGAGCTCCGTTACATGCGCGCTATTCGGTAGTTTTGTGCGCTCAGATCCCAGCTATCTGGGGATATGTGAAATGTCTGTGTGTTATGTGTAAAAGGTGACTTTATGTATTTTAAAGTGTTTTATGTCTTTTTGCAACCATGTGGTTAATGGAGTCTGCCTCTAGCCCTGGATAATTCGATTACTTTTCCCATTGTCTCCAGGATAGAGGGCCCTGTAAAACCTGCTTGAACCAGATTGCCATGCTGCCAGCCAGGCCCCAAAAGATACTTTTGATAACTTTTGAACCCCTGGTCTGATTCGTGCCATTTTTTAATATGTTGTTCCCCTGAATGGATTGATTGTTAATATGTATTTTTATTGGATGTATGGTTTTAAAGTTACAGGGTATGGTTAAAAACTGTATTTTTACTGTCTGTGATAATTATGTTCATCCCTTGTGTAGCATAATTATATTACAGACAGAGGGGAGGATTTTGTGTGTAATTACTGGGAGTGGTTTTAATGATGTACGTGTATGATTGGTTGTTTTGTCCCGCCCTGTGGGTGGTCCTGTATTTACAAAATGGTAATAAAAACCAGGCTGGGTGTTCCAGCACCTCAGACCTCTTCTGACCCTCTAACTTGCAGCCTTGACTCATGTTTGTAGGGGACAGCTATAATCACTACAGGGATTGCTATGCTCTTCATACTCCCTTAGCTACTGAGCTATTGTAAGAGCTCTTGTTCCTGATCCTGCTTCGCTCTACAGAAGGAAGAGGTTCATCTACTGGAACCTGGAGCCTGGTCGTAGGTCCAGGGCGCAGAGCAGACGGCGAGATACCAGCCCAGCAGCGGTGGTTCGTGGAGTCTGCAGTACTTATGGTGGCTACGCAGTAGTTATGGTGTCTACGGTGCTGATGGTCCTTTGGTGAGCGCTAGGAGCATCCTTTTCTATGGTCCAACTTCCAGCCAGCCTGGAGGCAACCGTAACAGTATATAAGAACAATAAACCCACAGCTCTGTCTGTTCACTGCTTGACCCTCAACACAGAGCTTTGTCTCGTTCTTGGGGGGGATTAACTGTATGCTGTTCCAGTATGACTGGAGTGTAAACCTGGTTTTTACTATTCGGCTGTTTACAGCATTCATATGGTTCCGGTTCAGCTGTTTACGGCATTCATATGCTTCTCCGGTTCGGTGGATTGGTGTCTACAGTAGCTGCCTGTATATCTGGAAGGGAATATCTCCTAAACGGCTTTTAACCCCCTTTTATGCCTGGGGGTGCCGTTACAATTGGAATTCCAACATATTAGGGAAGGATCTCCTAAGGATTCCCCAATGGGTACAAATGATATTAGCCACTCTATTACTATTTAAGTTGTAAGTAGATACAAAAGGTATTAGAATTTGATTATTGGATGTTTTATGTTTGGGTCTAAGAAGGGAATCCCTCTCTATATTCAATACTTTTTCTTTCTCAGAATCAAGAGGTGTAACTGGATACCTACGACTTAAGAACCTTTTGCTCATCTCAGTTAGTCTCTGTTGTCGAATTAATGGGTCTGACACATTCCTTGCTACTCTAATAAATTGACTACGTGGGAGAACACGAAAAGTCTGTGGTGGGTGTAAATTCTAATGGGCTATGTACCAGAACCTTACAATCCTATAAGCCCTGTGGAATAATCAAGGGAATTACAGCATATTTCCTCTGTTCGGTAACTGGATTCGTTGCTTTGTCAGTGTATTTCTACCGAACACTGGACCACCTTGGTGTGTGATTAAGGGGTACTTTACCTCCCAGCTTGTTTCCAGCCGTTCGTATCGTTCAGCACGAACTCCGTGTTTAAAATATAGGTGGCCGCCATTTCGGGACTTCCACGTGTTCGCGGCCATCTTGAGCACGAACAGCGGTGTTTGCCTGTGAACGCATGGAACTAAAAATGGATACGCAAATAGGCAAGCACCGCTGAGACCTCCATACAACCGTAACTTCGTGCTGGAACTACCGAACAACCGGCCGTTCGGTAGTTATACCTAATCTTTTATGGGGATTTCAGCGAACACCGAGATAGTTGTGGATAGCAAGAATTTCGTGGAGTTTTAATAGGTGAACGGAGACCGACCGCAGGGCCAAAACCTGTGGAACTCTTTTCGGCTAGAAAATCTGTGTGGTCAGTCAAAACTTCAAGGACCCATAACTCCCGAACCCCTCAACCGAATTAGCTGAAATTTGGACATGTTGTTCCCCTAAACGATTTTGGGGTACATCCAGAACTTGGGTAAAAGAGGGTATGTTATAATTATGTTATATGCTTATCTGAGGGGAGGAGACGTGGGGGTTGTACCATGCATGTAATTGGTTATTTTCAACCTCCCCCTGGGTGTGTTCTGTTTGTACCTTTTTGTAATAAAAGCCAGGCTGGGTGTGCCAGCACCTCAGTTCTTCTTGACCCTTCAAAACGTAGCCTCGTCTCGTTCTTGGAAGGGGATTATTTTGGGAATGTTATTCTGCTCCTGTTACAGCTGAACCTGACTCTCGCTCTGGATATCGTGGATGGGATTCTACCAGCTTTACTTCTCCACAGCAGCTTGCAGGGAAAAGGACGTCTCCAATGGCAGATACCCTCTCACTACCTGGGTAGCCGTTACAGGCTATTCCTATCAGTAGGTTTGATATAGAGATCAGTAAGAAAACCATCACCCTGGCAGATGATGTTAAGATCTAAATGGGGACACTGGGACACATGAGGCACTGAAACACGTGATTTACACTCATACATAATTAATTATGCCGGTATTTTTTTCCAAGAAAGGTAGCAACCCTAACTATCCTTCACATACTCTTGCTTAAGCATGGGAACTTTAGAGGGATGTATGGGATCAAAACTTGTGTGGACTGGCTGACAATGAAATTAGTTAAGGTAAAGCTGACTTTACTCACTATGCAAATACTCTTGCTCCTTCAGTCTCTCTAACACTGGGGCATGTTCCCTTTCTTCTACACTCACTACATACAGCTTTCCTCTGTCCCAGACTATATACCAGGAGCTTCTGCCTGCTAATAAGGAGGTTAGGAGATGAATGGACCAGCGAGTGTTAGGGGACAGTCCTTAGAAAGCGTGGAGCGAACTCATCATAGGACACATTTATGCCAAGCTCAGGGTGCTGTCTGCATAGTATTCCCTTAGTTGGCCAGCCTGCATGATTGGCAGGAAGCCTGAAATGCATTGATGCCAGGCTGGCCATCCAATTCTTTAGACAGACCCGCCCCCTTTTTAAGGCATGTTCGCCTCTTTCGGCAGTTCTGATTACATGATTTGCATCAGTGGCCCACCCTTTTACCCCTTCCATTGACTGCCTGCTTCACTAGACACTGCTGTTAGGGGTGTGGATTTACTTGAAAGATGAAAGCATAAATTAGAGAGAGAGATTAGCATAGGTCTGTTTTCTCATAGCTGCATCCTATGAGTTTCCCTTCAGCTCCACTTCCGCCAGATATAGGACGATTGGTAGGTAGGACTTTTTTAGTGTTTTTGGTCGATAACATTCTGTACTTAGGTCCATCATAATTGTCAGCACCAGGTCCACTGGGCTCTTAATCTGGCCCTGTCTGCATTTATATATATATACTCTGTTATTAGCATAGTCCTCAGCGTCTCTAATGAATATTTCTCTTTTCCTTTGTTCCACTTCCAATTTATATTGTTCAATCTCCCTGTTTAGTTTGTTATTAAGGGCATTCAAATTTTCTAAAGACAACATGGTGTTAAGTTGATTTTGTATCCGTGTGGTTTCATTTTCAATTTTAAGGATATCTGTTTGCAGAAATTCGATGGTGACTAGAATGATGTCGAAGGAGCATTTATTTAAAATCTGTTCAAATCTCTTGCATTATTCTATATTATTTACCAATAAAGTAGGTCGTAATTTGATACGTAGACCACGTGGTATACGCTTGGTTTTAAAGTATTCAGCAAGCGTAATGCAATGTAGTTTGCAATTTGTCAATTTTCTGCAACTGCATAGATAAATTGCTGTCACCAGCAGTATTAAGAAAACCCCCTTTATTATGAATCAAAATGCGATCGGCATCTTCTGTACTGTATGAGTAGACTCCCGAGGTAATGTTCCCATCCATGTTAAGCTTCATATTCACGCTGTAACTGCGTGTTTACTTCCGGATCCGGTCTATGCGTCCGGTGCCAGGGTGCAGCGATGAAAACAGTCCAGCAAAACAGTATACCCTGCACTCAGGTTAGAAAGAAATAGATAGATAGAGATCGATACAAAGAAAGAGATACAAACAAAGAGATATATAGAGAGATAGAGATAGATAGTGTAACAGAACATTATCATTCCCTGAGCTCTGTGGAATAATACAGTGAATTGCATTATAAACTATCTGTTCAGTAGTTGGGTTCGTTCTTTATCAGCATATATTTCTACCGAACACCGGACCACCTTGATGTGTAATTAAAGCATACTTTACCTCCCAGCTTGTTTCCAGCCGTTCGTATGGTTCAGCACGAACTCCGTGTGTAAAATATAGGTGGCCGCCATTTCGGGACTTACACGTGTTCGCGGCCATCTTGCGCACGAACAGCGGTGTTTGCCTGTGAACGCATGGAACTAAAAATGGATACGCAAATAGGCGAACACCGCTGAGACCTCCATACACCCATAACTTCGTGCTGGAAATACCGAACAACCGGCCGTTCGGTAGTTATATTTAACTATCTATGGGGATTCCAGCGAACACAAAGATAGCTGTGGATGTCAAGGATTTCGTGCAGTTTTAATAGGCGAACGGAGACCGACCGCAAGGCCAAAACGTATGGAACTCTTTTCGGCTAGAAAACCTGTGCGGGCGGTCAAAACTTCAAAGACCCATAACTCCCGAACCCCTCAACCGAATGAGCTGAAATTTGGACATTTTGTTCCTCTAAGCAAAAGCTATCAAGCGGTGCTGGACTTAAAGGTGTACCCCATGTTTTTGGGGTACATCCAGAACTGGGGTAAAATTGTGTACAGTTTAATTATGTTATATGTTTATCTGAGGGGAGGAGACATGGGGGTTGTACCATGTATGGGATTTGGTCATTTTCAACCTCCCCTGGGTGTGTTCTGTTACAGAAGCCTTAGTTTTATTGTGTGCCTTTAAGTACTATTTTTACCTTTGCAGACCTATTTGCAGCCGTTCGTATGGTTCAGCACGAATCCTTTGTGTAAACGTATAGGTGGCCGCCATTTCGGGACTTTGCACGTGTTCGTGGCCATCTTACGTGCGAACAGCGGTGTTTGCCAGCAATCGTCTGGAACTGAAAACGGAGACGCAAACAGGCGAACACCGCTAAGACCTCCAGGATAACGTAACTTTGTGCTGGACCTAACGAACGGCCCACCGTTCGGTAGGATGATTACCCTTCGCATGGGGAGTACAGCGACCACAGGGATAACCATGGATGGCAAAGGGTTCGTGGAGTTTTTACGTACAAGCGAGGACCGACCGTAAGGCCAAAACGTGTGGAACTATTTTCGGCTAGAAAGTCTGTGCGGTCGGTCAAAACTTTGGAAGACCATAACTCCCGAACCGTTCATCCGAACGGGCTGGTTTTCGGATATGTTGCTCCCCTGAATGAGATCTATCCAGCGGTGAGATCTATCCAGGACTTAAAGGGGTACCCCCTGGTTTTGGGGTACATCCAGAACTTGGCTGAAAATGTGTACCATATAATTGGTTTTACTGTTTATCTGAGGGGAGGAGATATGTGGGTTGCACCAAATGTGTGATTGGTGATTTTATGCCTCCCCCTGGGAGTGTCCTGTTTGCATGTAACCTCAATAAAAAGCAGGCTGGGCATCCCAGTCCTCAGTTCTTGTTTGACCCTCAAATCGCAGCCTTGACTCGTTTTGTGGGCAAAAGGGTATCCTAGCTGTGCTATAGCTAGTGGGATTATTCTACATTTACAGGACTCGTATGGAATATTTTGGAAAGCAGCTTCTCCCCTCTTCAGCAATAGGAATCCAGACTACTAAGCGGACCAGCTCTCAGCAAGACTAAGGGTAACCGTAACATGTTCTGTTTGTAACTTTTTGTAATAAAAAGCAGGCTGGGTGTTCCAGTCCTCAGTTCTTCTTGACCCTTCAAAACGTAGCCTCGTCTCGTTCTTGGAAGGGGATTATTTGGGAATAATACTCTGCTCTTTTACAGCTGAACCTGACTCTCTCTCTGGATATCGTGGATGGGATTCTACCTGCCTGACTTCTACACAGCAGCTTGCAGGGAAAAGGACATCTCCAACGGCAGATACCCTCTCACTACCTGGGTAGCCGTTACATTGGTTGGCAGCGGTGGGATGGTCCTTTTATCCAAGGAGCAAGTGCTGAATGTCCCAGTATGCCAAGCTGAAAAGACCCACACTGAAAGATCTATTGGAGAGTCGTGGTAGGAGTGCCAGTAACAGACCACGGAGAGAGCTGATAGCTGACCTACTGGAGCTGGACGAAATGGATAGGTCCATGGAGGTAACTGAACCTATTGCACCAGTCAGCGAGGACGATGTACTTACTGCTATTGTACAGCGGAGATTAGCCTTGTATCCAGAAACAACCACGGAACTAATAAACCAGCTGTTCCGGGACACAAAGGAGGAGATTGAAACTAAGATGAGACAAGAAACAGAACTGGTACTAGCTAGACAAGCCATTACACATACAGTTCCTACTCCTCCACCCGCTGCTACAGGGACGAAAATACCATTCACTGCATTTAAAGCTTTTGCAGAAAATGAGGAAGAAATTGACGGATATTTGGCGGATTTTGAGAGGCAGTGCTCACTGCACCAGGTACCACCAGACCAATGGGTTACTATTCTGGCTGGAAAACTTTCAGGAAAAGCAAATGAGGCTTTTCGGGCACTCACGGCCGAAGATATAACACAGTATCAACGGGTGAAAACCGCACTACTCACCCGATACGCTGTCACCCCAGAGGCATATCGCCGTCGCTTCCGGGAGTCCAAAAAGAAGGCAGCGGACTCCCACATGGAATGGGCAAACAAGATACAAAGGGTGGCATCACATTGGGTGCAAGGGTGCAATGCCCACACCGGAGAAGAAGTGTTACAGTTGTTCTTGATGGAACATTTCTTCCAGGATCTGGCTGCAGATATACAGGACTGGGTAAGAGACCGCCGCCCTGCCAACTTAACTGAGGCAGCGCTGCTAGCGGATGAATACGCAGAAACAAGGAAGGTGAGCCAAAGTAACACACGACCAGCACCTAGGACAGAGGCACGCACCCCAACCTACGCTGCACACACAGAATTTCGGGCCCCAGTACCTCCAGGGCCCCCACATCCTCAGGGGTCTAACAACCAACCCCGGGAATCTTATAAAGTGACGTGTCATCGCTGCGGCAACACGGTGCATATTGCTCGTTATTGCCCGTTGGGATCAGCCAATAATAACTGGAAGCGCACAACACCGAACACGGAGAGCCCGCCATCACGCCCTGCTGCTGCTCACTGCCTGGAAACTGAAGGGAGCCGTGAGGAGTGTCTGGGAATATTATATGAGGCCAACCCCATACAAGCTGCCTCCCCGGATAACCGCCAGCATCACCGTCAGGAGGTGCGTGTAAACGGACAGATAGCACCAGTGTCCCTTAATCCTTGTGCTATCATCACTCTGGTGCAGAAGCACCTTGTAAAACCAGAACATGTGTCTAATCGTACCGTTGCTGTCCGTGTCGCAGGAGGGGCTGTTTTTCGTCTACCCACCGCCCGTATACACTTGGATTGGGGAGTCGGGTCGGGAAAGACCACAGTGGGCATTATGGACAATTTGCCTGCTGAGGTCGTGTTGGGCAACGACATTGGCCCTCTAGCCTCAGCCTTTTTACCCACGACTGCTGCTGCTTGTCCCGTAACCACCCGCTCACAGACCCGTACCGAGGACGACCCTACTACAGGTCGGGAGACCCAGGTAAGCCACAAACAGACACTTAACACTAACACCCCAGAGAGACCCATAGCTTGGGACACCCCAGAGGAGTTTGGGAGGGAAACTAGACAGGACCCCACCCTCCAAAAGTACCGAGAACTAGCCGACAGTAGAGGGGATGAGCGGGAACGTTTTATATGGGAGGGGGACAGGTTATACAGATTGACCGAAGGCAGGAAGAGAGGCTGTGTCCCTTCGCAAAAGCGCCAACTGGTAGTACCCAGAAAGTACCGGTTGGAACTTCTCCGAATTGGCCACGACATTCCGTTGGCAGGGCATCTAGGGGGTAACCGCACCACCTACAGGATCACCCAAACCTTCTTTTGGCCAGGGATCTCGAAGGATGTGCGCCGTTACTGCAGCACTTGTGACATATGTCAAAGGGTAGGAAAGAGAGGGGATCACCCTAAAGCTCGACTGTCACCTATGCCCGTGATCGAGGAACCATTTAGCAGGGTGGCAGTCGACCTAGTGGGACCCCTACCTAACCCCAGTCCCTCCGGTAAGAAATACATTCTTACAGTAGTAGACTATGCTACCCGCTACCCAGAAGCCGTCGCTCTGACGAATATCCAGGCTGACACGGTCGCCAGTGCTCTAGTCGGGATATTCACCAGAGTGGATCCTATCGGATCGAGGAACCCAGTTCACCGCAGACCTAACTCAGCAACTATGGAAGGTCTGTGGTGTCAAAACCCTACTTAGTTCACCGTACCACCCTCAAACTAACGGTCTCTGTGAACGCTTTAATGGTACCCTAAAGCAATTGCTGCGGACCTTTACAGCAGAATACAGAGACTGGGAGCGATTCTTGCCGCACCTCTTGTTCGCATACCGAGAGGTGCCGCAGGAATCCACAGGGTTCTCCCCCTTCGAGTTGCTCTATGGACGGCGGGTGAGAGGCCCCCTCGACCTCATCCGAGAGCACTGGGAGGGAGAGACCGAACATGAGGGGGTCCCCATCGTACCTTATGTACTGGAGATGCGGGACTGCATGGGGCACCTAGCCAGGATGGCCCGAGAACAGGCGGCTCAGGGCCGGCAGAAACATTGGTACGCTAGGCTGAGAACATTCCAGAATACAAGACAACAGGAATATTTGGGATACGGCTGAGAAATCTATAATTGAAACACAAAAGTGTACATAGTGTAAATCTACATTAAATCATTGGTAAGTGATCATGAAATGCACTCACGAGATGTAGATGAAAAGACAGCGTTGCTAAGGTGCCTCCCCCGATTGTGATGGGGGGCTGATGCCTTTCTCCACTTGCTCCAGACGATAAGTGAAAAAACAGGACTTCCAAGGTGGTGGAAAAAATAAAACAATTTATTAAGGATGAAAAATCACCCAGCAATAAAAGTAGAAATACAGGCTTAAAAAAGAGGTCCTACGCGTTTCGTTCACAAACTGGAACTTAGGGACCAAATGAATAAAATTACATGCAGAAATGACAGAATGAAAAAAATACAGCCTACTCCCACCCTCCCACCAGTCCTGTTTTATAGGGCTAGCCCCTGAGTTGATTGGTGATCATCTGGGCGTCCTCCTTTGTTTCCTCCCTCATTGGTGGAACAGTAGGTCATATCCAGCTGATTTCTTTCAGTGTTAGTTGAAATTCCCGCGTTCTGTATCGGCCGAAAACCGGAACCGGAAGTGAACCTTCTCTTCCGCGTTCCACTGACTCATGCGTTCCAGCAGTGAAATCCAAAGAGGTTGGGAAGTATAATGATGTGGCCATCTGGTGGTCGCCAGGAGAACAGTCCCAGAGAATAGGAATTTTAAACAGATATGAATCTATCAAGAGAAAGCATAATAATATCGGCAGCAAAAATGGAGAAATAGGTTTATGCAACATACATCGCTTGTGCCCCATAAAAATCAATACAAAATACAATTTATTTATAATTTTATGTTAGAATAACTATAATATATGAATTTGAAAAAATATATGAATTTGAAAAAATAGTACTTACATCTATATAGATACTATTTACTAAAGTGCCCTGTTTATGTTCAAATATATTTAATTTCATTTGGAATTATTTAAAGTTATAAAATATACAATTTAAATAATAATATATGTGAATTTAAAAAATAATAATAATATACATATCTACCTTCAGAATACTCTTCATATATAAATGTGTATTTATCCCAGTGAAACACCCTTGATTGGGTAATGGAGAATAATAATAATAACGGCTATCTTCTTTTTAAGGAAATATGTAGACAGTTATAATGTGGGGGCTTCAATCAAATGCCCCATAAATCTCAATACAAATTTAATTAGAGTAGCCCAAAAATATGTTATATATGAATGAAAAGTATATTGGATACATCCACCTTAAGTGTATTTGTTATATATATATATATATATATATATATATGTGTGTATATTCCACACAATGATACATCCTTAACTGGATAATAGGTCTAATTGTGGACAACCTGATTCCATTTCCACAGTGTATACAGAGTGTGGTATAAGAACATAGGTCCATACCACTACCTCTAGTAATGGGAAAAGAAAGAGAGATAAACAAATATTGATCTATCAACAAATTAAAATACAAGCGGACTAGAAAACCACTATACTTTATAGGAAACAGATCAGATCGATGTCTACGTTTAATCCCATAGGCTCCAAAGTTTGTAATTGGTGAATCCAAAAGGTTTCCCTTTGGGATAAGTTCTTAATCCTATCGCCCCCACGCCAATGGGGTACGACTCTCTCAATACCTATACATCTGAACTGTTTCCATGAAAAGAGAGGGCATGTGCTGCAATGGGCAGAAACCGAATGGGTAGTTAACCCCTTCCTGATGTTATTCAGGTGCTCAAGAATACGAACTTTCAAAATTCTCGTAGTACGACCCACATACTGTCTGCCACACGGACACTGCAGTAGATATACTACAAAGTCCGTGTGGCAGCTAATATCTGATTTGATGTGATATATCCTCCCAGTGGTGTGGCTGGAAAAGGTGTCAGATCTTACAATGGACACAGTTCTACAGGCTTTGCATACATTGCATCCCCTGCAAGATCCCGTATTGGTGTTAGTGGGAGAAGTTTTAATAGCGTAGCTAGGAGCCAGCATGTTCTTTAGATTTTGATTCTTTTTAAAGATCACTTGGGGGTATTGGGACAGATGTTTTCCCAGCACTGGATCTTGCAATAGTATTGACCAATGATTTTGAATTCCCTTTTTAATCTTCCTATGGTCAGTGTTGTACTGAGTCAGAAAAGCAGATCTGAATCGGTTATCTGTGGTGTCAGGGATAAGTTTGTCCTCCAATAACGTGTTCCTTTTAATTTGTGTTAAGTGACAAATTTCTTTTTCCAAGGCATTTCTCTTATATCCCTTTTCTAGTAATTTCCTTTTAATATGGTGTGATTGAGTGTGAAAATCATGATCATGTGAACAATTGCGTCTAAGTCTTGTAAATTGACTCTTAGCTATCCCATTGAGCCATGGCTTATGGTGACAGCTATCCTGATGTACAAAACCATTGCCATCTGTTGGCTTGAAATAGCATTTAGTGCTTATCTGGCCAGCTTCACTGAACAATGTAAGGTCCAGAAAGTTAATTGTGTCTTTACTCCAAACTGGGGTAAAGACCAGATTATATTGATTAGAATTTAAAAATTCAACGAACTCAGAAAATGAACTAGAAGACCCTTTCCAAATAATAATCACATCGTCAATATAACGCCGCCAGAGCACCAGGTTTTCCCTCCAGTCATGCCCAGACCACACAAATAGCTCTTCCCATCTGCGAACATAGGTATTGGCATAACTGGGGGCAAACCTGGTGCCCATGGCGGTCCCCGTGATCTGTAAATAAAATTTACCATTAAAAAAGAAATAATTGTGCTCTAAAATAAATTTAACAGCAAATAAAATGAACATTTTTAAGTCCTGTGGTAAATCAGGGTCTTGGGCCATGAAATGATCTATCGCCTCTAGCCCTAATGAATGGCTGATAACTGTATATAGGGATGTGACGTCCAGAGTAGCCCAACTATATTCCGAATCCCACTCAATGTTTTCGATTTCTTGCAAAAACGATTTTGTGTCTTTGACATAGGAAGGTGAATTCTGAGCATATTTCTGCAAAAAAGAGTCTACAAAAGCAGATAAATTAGCAGTAATCGAATTGATCCCGCTTATAATCGGGCGACCTGGTGGGTTAGGGAGACATTTATGAGTCTTGGGAAGAAAATAAAAAATGGGGATAGTAGGATTTTTTTGAAATAAATATAAAAAGTTTTTTTGAGAAATAATTTCATTATTTTTAGCTTGTTCTAAAATGTTTCTTAAATGTAAATTAAATTGATGTGTGGGGTCAGACTTCAAAAGTACATATGTATTTGGGTCGTTCAGAATGTTGGAAGATTCTTCCAAATAATATGTCATTGTCATCAAGACAATACCCCCCCCTTTGTCCGCTTCCCTAATAACCAAGTCGTCCCTTTTCATAAGATTTTTTAAGATGTTAGATTCTTTTTTAGTAAGATTATAGGTACACCCCTTAGATTTGTTATCCCATGTCAACGATTGGAATTCCTGCTCAACCATCCGTTCGAATATTTCCAAATAAGGGCCCCTACTCTGTACAGGAAAGAAGTTAGATTTCGGTTTGAATTTGAAATTAGATTTAAAATTAGATTGTATATTTTCACTTGAACCGTCGGTGTCAAGTGGTGAGGGATGTAAGAGAAAATGCCTTTGGATAGTCATTGATCTAATATATTTTTTTAAGTCTATGTATAATTTAAAGTCATTTGCCGATTTATTGGGGGCAAATTTCATCCCTTTGGACAGTAGATGGATTTCATCATCTGACAGTGGTATTTCGGTTAAATTAAAGATGCCTTTCCTCACTTCTTTTTCCCTCAGGGGATATGCCAGAGGGGAAGTGGTATTTAATCTTCCGTCCTTATTCTCTTTTGGGGAGAATCTTGTTGTAGCAGGGAGAACCGATTGGGATGTTCCCATGTTTCTGCCCTGGGGCGGAAGTAGTTGGTAATATTCTTTTCTCGTGGGCCTTTCAACCGCCCCTGAAAATTTGATTCTTTATCGTTAAATTGGGTATCGGTCCTTTCTCTGTCATTAAACCGGGTGTTAGTTCTGCTTTGATCAAATTTACTCCTGACAACCTGAGCATAGGTATGAGTGTCCCTATTAGAGTCAGGGGATAATCTCTTATGTGGTAAACGTGATTTCTCCTGATAGGGAGTAGTGTTAGAATGGTCAGAATGCCGATGTTGCAAAGTGTTTGACTGATGTATGTCCCCTTGTCCATCTTTGGGTGCTAAAGTAGTCCTCTTATTATAGGGTGCTCTAGAGGGGATATTCCTATATGTATGGGGTCGTACTTTTCTCCGATGTAATTTGTTTTGTGTTGAGAAAGTATTAGATATTTTGTCTTCCTTATCCCTTTTGTATTTTTTACTTTTAGTCTCTGCTATTTTCTCATCAAGATTTTTAACATTAGTTTGTAAAATGGTATCTCTCTCTTTAAACTCTTTACTTGCTGAATCTAAGGTGGAGTTAGCCTCCAAAGTATTAAGTTCTCCTTCTATTTTGATTTGAATATCTTTAGAGTATTTAATAATAAGTTGAATTAGTTGAAAAGAACAATTAGTGAGGATTTCATCCCATTCCTCTAGAAATAATGGATCATCTAATCCAAAGGCTGGGGTTTTATCAATCCTCAAACCTCTAGGGATTAAACTCTCCTTAAGATAGTTATCCAGAAAGGCTACTTCCCACCATTTTTTAGTCTCGATCATTAACAATTTTTCTTTTTGTTTAAAAAATTCATCCATCCATTCATCCATATTAAAAGGAAATTACTAGAAAAGGGATATAAGAGAAATGCCTTGGAAAAAGAAATTTGTCACTTAACACAAATTAAAAGGAACACGTTATTGGAGGACAAACTTATCCCTGACACCACAGATAACCGATTCAGATCTGCTTTTCTGACTCAGTACAACACTGACCATAGGAAGATTAAAAAGGGAATTCAAAATCATTGGTCAATACTATTGCAAGATCCAGTGCTGGGAAAACATCTGTCCCAATACCCCCAAGTGATCTTTAAAAAGAATCAAAATCTGGCGGAGCCTAGCTGCCAAGCAGAGTGGACGTGCCAAATCTCAGCTCCTGCAATATATGCCTGATTTTGGGGAAAATACCCCGTAAACCTGGCACAAACCCACTCTAAAGGGGTATAATTGAACGGGGATTCTCGGGGTGCACCTCTGGACACCCTAATCGACGACCTACCCACCTGAGACCCCAAGCTACGGTGACCGAGGCCTACAGAATGGCTGGCAAGGGGGAGAGCGGCCGATCTCCTCGCTCTGCAGCCCACAGCAGGGCCCTACAGTACCCTCCCCCCCCCTGGACCGGTGGGGGTTATCCCGGTCCCCACTGGGTAAGCCTGTCTCCACAGCACATACCTTCAGCGACAAGCATGCAACTAAGCGAAGTACCCAAAATGGCTGCCGCAGCAGGGCCTCCACACTTCCAAGCAGATCTAGAGAGCCAGAAATGGAGCACTCGTTTCAAGGCCAGATTTGACGCGATCTGTGACCAATTCTGGAACAGAATGGCTAGCCGAACTGCACGACTTCCGACACCAGCGGCTCCCACACTAACAGTGCCAAGTGTCCGTCTGCCCGTTAAGAAGATGGTTAGGGGCCCAGCCCCAAAGCATTGCCCGCGCAGAAGGAGACCACGTTGCCACCTGCCACGGCAGCCAGGCAAGACACTTCACTACCCTTCAAAGGGGAAAACCCGAAGCACCATGGCTACTGGCACCCAGGGGCAGCCCATAGTATACACCAGAAGCTGGAAGACTGCCTTACCTCGCTCGGCTGACAGTGAAAATGCCGTATACGCCCGGTGCTCAGTGACCAGACAGCAGAAACAAACAAAGTGCCCGAGCGGTGCGAAGCAATGGAGCCATCTCTCACCCCGCTCAGTCTCCTCAACCATGAAGGGACCTGTCCAGCGGCAAGTTTGTCCCCACAAGCTGCCACCCATGCGGAGATCTGGCTTGACGACACCCAGGGACACGCTATGGCAATCCCCAACGGCACCCTCTAGCACATGGAAGGAATGGGCCGCGAGAGGGGGCATTGGCTGAGTAACTTGCCTTTTTTTCCACATCCCCCACTCGGACAGCACTTTTTGGGACTACCACTCCTAGCATCCCCGACCAACTACCTACCGATGGACTCTCCTACCCTGCGAAGAGGTTTAATAGCCAGCGTACAGCTCCATATTGATATGCCTTATTAGCATGTTTCATCTTAGTCTGTGTTTTCTTTTTTAATTTACTTTCTTTTACTCTGTACACATTTGATATGTGCCGCGCAGTCACAGTCCTCAACCATAGAAATTCCCATGTACAATAATGTTGCTCATATTGCATCAGCCTCCCACCCCCAGACAATGCCTAAGCAACCCTGGGATTAACCCACGGTTCTCTTGAAACAAGGTGGGCTGTATTTACCAAATAGCTTAGCAATACATTTAAGGAAGCACTGTGCAGTGGAGACTATCTCCTTTTCTCTGCTTGTAAGATTTGAGGTTCTCAGTGGTTACTACTATCTCTTGTAAATCTTGTTTAATCATTTTGATTCCTAACTAAAAAGAGAATTTACACAGTTGTAAACATATCAAAAGTGTTAACGTTTGCCATCCTCAGAATTGCAATGCTATAGACATGATATAACATTCAATATAATCTTAAACGTAACTAAACTTGACAATTCATAGGCTTGTATAGCTTAGTGAATCTATATATATCTACTATTGTCATAACGCTAGATATTTGCATGTTTGCTTTAAAAAAAAAAAAAAGTGCTGTTTAATCTGCCACAATTTAATTTGTAAAAATGTTATGAAAAGCCTGCAGCTGCTATTGTGGCTCTGCTCGCCTATTGTTATTTCATGCACAATGAAAATAAAGAATTAAAAAAAAAAAAAAAAAAAAGAATCAAAATCTAAAGAACATGCTGGCTCCTAGCTACGCTATTAAAACTTCTCCCACTAACACCAATACGGGATCTTGCAGGGGATGCAATGTATGCAAAGCCTGTAGAACTGTGTCCATTGTAAGATCTGACACCTTTTCCAGCCACACCACTGGGAGGATATATCACATCAAATCAGATATTAGCTGCCACACGGACTTTGTAGTATATCTACTGCAGTGTCCGTGTGGCAGACAGTATGTGGGTCGTACTACGAGAATTTTGAAAGTTCGTATTCTTGAGCACCTGAATAACATCAGGAAGGGGTTAACTACCCATTCGGTTTCTGCCCATTGCAGCACATGCCCTCTCTTTTCATGGAAACAGTTCAGATGTATAGGTATTGAGAGAGTCGTACCCCATTGGCGTGGGGGCGATAGGATTAAGAACTTATCCCAAAGGGAAACCTTTTGGATTCACCAATTACAAACTTTGGAGCCTATGGGATTAAACGTAGACATCGATCTGATCTGTTTCCTATAAAGTATAGTGGTTTTCTAGTCCGCTTGTATTTTAATTTGTTGATAGATCAATATTTGTTTATCTCTCTTTCTTTTCCCATTACTAGAGGTAGTGGTATGGACCTATGTTCTTATACCACACTCTGTATACACTGTGGAAATGGAATCAGGTTGTCCACAATTGGACCTATTATCCAGTTAAGGATGTATCATTGTGTGGAATATACACACATATATATATATATATATATAACAAATACACTTAAGGTGGATGTATCCAATATACTTTTCATTCATATATAACATATTTTTGGGCTATTCTAATTAAATTTGTATTGAGATTTATGGGGCATTTGATTGAAGCCCCCACATTATAACTGTCTACATATTTCCTTAAAAAGAAGAGAGCCGTTATTATTATTATTATTCTCCATTACCCAATCAAGGGTGTTTCACTGGGATAAATACACATTTATATATGAAGAGTATTCTGAAGGTAGCTATGTATATTATTATTATTATTTTTTAAATTCACATATATTATTATTTAAATTGTATATTTTATAACTTTAAATAATTCCAAATGAAATTAAATATATTTGAACATAAACAGGGCACTTTAGTAAATAGTATCTATATAGATGTAAGTACAATTTTTTCAAATTCATATATTATAGTTATTCTAACATAAAATTATAAATAAATTGTATTTTGTATTGATTTTTATGGGGCACAAGCGATGTATGTTGCATAAACCTATTTCTCCATTTTTGCTGCCGATATTATTATGCTTTCTCTTGATAGATTCATATCTGTTTAAAATTCCTATTCTCTGGGACTGTTCTCCTGGCGACCACCAGATGGCCACATCATTATACTTCCCAACCTCTTTGGATTTCACTGCTGGAACGCATGATTCAGTGGAACGCGGAAGTGAAGGTTCACTTCCGGTTCCGGTTTTCGGCCGATACAGAACGCGGGAATTTCAACTAACACTGAAAGAAATCAGCTGGATATGACCTACTGTTCCACCAATGAGGGAGGAAACAAAGGAGGACGCCCAGATGATCACCAATCAACTCAGGTGCTAGCCCTATAAAACAGGACTGGTGGGAGGGTGGGAGTAGGCTGTATTTTTTTCATTCTGTCATGTCTGCATGTAATTTTATTCATTTGGTCCCTGAGGAAGTTCCAGTTTGTGAACGAAACGCGTAGGACCTCTTTTTTAAGCCTGTATTTCTACTTTTATTGCTGGGTGATTTTTCATCCTTAATAAATTGTTTTATTTTTTCCACCACCTTGGAAGTCCTGTTTTTTCACTTATCGTCTGGAGCAAGTGGAGAAAGGCATCAGCCCCCCATCACAATCGGGGGAGGCACCTTAGCAACGCTGTCTTTTCATCTACATCTCGTGAGTGCATTTCATGATCACTTACCAATGATTTAATGTAGATTTACACTATGTACACTTTTGTGTTTCAATTATAGATTTCTCAGCCGTATCCCAAATATTCCTGTTGTCTTGTATTTTGCTGTGTAAAGGTCATCCGATCTGGGTGATGACCTGGGAGGCTGTCTCATTTGAATACTGAGAGAAGTATATACTTTGTCACTTATACACATTATTTATTGTGGTGATATTTTTTTACGTTTATATACTTTCATGAGAACATTCCAGGTAGGACAGAAAGTTCTAGTACTTCGACCCGTTAAAGGAAATAAATTACAGACCTCCTGGCAAGGCCCCTACAAGGTAGTAGCACAAGTATGTGACACCACCTATGTAATTGCCAGTAACAAGGACGAAAGGATACAGAAGTCCTTTCATATAAACCTATTAAAGGAGTACCAAGAAAGGCCCGAAGACATAGCAGCCATATGCATCCCAGCTACTGAGGACCCTGACAGTCTCCCCATCCCAGATCTGTTGGCCAACCCCGAGCCCAAAACTCTGCTTAATACAGTACAGCTAGGGGAGCGGTTATCTCCCACCGAAAGAGAGCAACTCCAGCAATTACTAGCTGAAAAAAGATTGACCTTTTCCCAGGAGCCCGGTTACACACCTTTAGCGACACATTACGTAGAAACCCCAGGACAAACCCCTCTCCGACAAACTCCCTATAGAATCCCCGAAGCCGTAAAAGAAGAGATGAGAAAGGAGATTCAGGAGATGTCAAAACTGGGAGTTATAGAGACATCCGACAGCCCCTGGGCATCCCCCGTTGTCCTAGTCCCCAAAAAGGACGTAACGACCCGGTTCTGTGTCAATTACCGATGCCTCAATGACCGAACCGTGACAGACGCATACCCCATGCCCCGAGTAGATGAACTATTAGATCGTATTGCCAGGGGACGCTATCTGACCACCATCGATTTGTGCAAAGGGTACTGGCAGATTCCCCTGGCCAAGGACGCTATCCCTAAGTCGGCGTTTGTCACCCCGTTTGGCTTGTACCAGTTTAAGGTCATGTCCTTCGGGATGAAAAACGCCCCAGCTACTTTTCAGCGCTTAGTGGACCGCCTCCTTGATGGCTTCCAGGACTTCACTTGCGCGTGCCTGGATGACATTGCGATCTATAGTGAGACTTGGGGGGAGCACCTACAACACGTAGAGGCTGTGCTGGATCAGATTAGGGCCGCCGGCCTAACCCTGAAACCAGAGAAATGTAACTTCGGCATGGGACACAGAGTGGGGTGTGGGAAACAACGACCAGAACCCGCTAAAGTAGAGGCCGTAGCCAATTGGCCCACCCCCCATACTAAGACCCAAGTGCTAGCATTCCTAGGGACAGCAGGGTACTACAGGAAATTTGTCCCTGACTACAGCGCCATCGCCAAACCCCTGACAGATTTAACAAAGAAAAATTTACCTAGGGTAGTCCTGTGGTCTCCCGCCTGTGAAACAGCATTCCAAACCCTGAAACAAGCCTTGATCAACGCACCTGTTTTGTCTGCCCCCGTCCCTAACAAAAGATTTGTCGTCCACACATATGCGTCCATGTACGGACTGGGGGCAGTGCTAAGCCAGGTCGGCGAAGATGGGGGCGAACACCCTGTTGCGTATCTCAGCAGAAAACTGTTACCTAGAGAAGTGAGTTACGCGGCAGTGGAAAAAGAGTGCTTAGCCCTGGTCTGGGCCCTAAAGAAATTGACGCCATATTTCTATGGACAAGAATTCACCTTAATTACCGACCATAATCCCCTTGTATGGCTGAACAGAGTAGCTGGAGATAATGGACGCTTACTGAGATGGAGTCTAGCGCTGCAGCCATATAATTTCTCCATCCAATACTGCCCTGGCAAGTTTAATGGGAATGCCGATGGACTGTCCAGGCAAACAGAACTTTTACCCTAAACAGTTGATCGGACAGCCCCAAGTTGACCCGAAAAGGATCAATCCGGGTCTGCCGGAGTGTTCCACAAAAGGGGAGCAGTGTAACAGAACCTTACAATCCTCTAAGCCCTGTGCAATAATCAAGGGAATTACAGCATATTTCCTCTGTTCGGTAACTGGATTCGTTGCTTTGTCAGTGTATTTCTACCGAACACCGGACCACCTTGGTGTGTAATTAAGGAGTACTTTACCTCCCAGCTTGTTTACAGCCGTTCGTATCGTTCAGCACAAACTCCGTGTGTAAAATATAGGTGGCAGCCATTTCGGGACTTACACGTGTTCGCGGCCATCTTGCGCACGAACAGCGGTGTTTGCCTGTGAACGCATGGAACTAAAAACAGATACGCAAATAGGCAAGCACCGCTGAGACCTCCATACAACCGTAACTTCGTGCTGGAACTACCGAACAACCGGCCGTTCGGTAGTTATACTTAATCTTTTATGGGGATTCCAGCGAACACAAAGATAGCTGTGGATGTCAAGGATTTCGTGGAGTTTTAATAGGCGAACGGAGACCGACCGCAAGGCCAAAACGTATGGAACTCTTTTCGGCAAGAAAACCTGTGCGGTCGGTCAAAACTTCAAGGACCCATAACTCCCGAACCCCTCAACCGAATGAGCTGAAATTTGGACATGTTGTTCCTCTAAGCAAAAGCTATCAAGCAGTGACTTAAAGGTGTACCCCCTATTTTTGGGGTACATCCAGAACTGGGGTAAAATTGTGTACAGTTTAATTATGTTATATGTTTATCTGAGGGGAGGAGACATGGGGGTTGTACCATGTATGTGATTGGTCATTTTCAACCTCCCCCTGGATGTGTTCTGTTTGTAACTTTTTGTAATAAAAAGCAGGCTGGGTGTTCCAGTCCTCAGTTCTTCTTGACCCTTCAAAACATAGCCTCGTCTCATTCTTGGAAGGGGATTATTTGGGAATATTACTCTGCTCTTTTACAGCTGAACCTGACTCTCTCTCTGGATATCGTGGATGGGATTCTACCAGCCTGATTTCTACACAGCAGCTTGCAGGGAAAAGGACGTCTCCAACGGCAGATACCCTCTCACTACCTGGATGAGAGAGAGAGAGAGAGAGAGTCTCAGTAAAAATAAATTTACTAGGACAAGATTGCCACATGGTATGTGCACTTGCATATGTTGATGTATCGGTCGGTTGGTTGCACGTAGCTAAGATACAATCAACAGAGTACTGAGCAACTGTAGGATTACAGAATATACACTCTGTAATCCTACACTCTGTAATCCTCCTCCATTGTGCTGGGCAAGCCATGTGGTCAAACAGGAATTTAGTCTCTATTCAGTTGATTAGATAAGAGTATGTGTAGATTGAACTGATTATGGGAGGAGCTACATGCCTATATAAGGGACCTACACTGTATGATCAGGACTCAGACTTTGCTGTTTTTTGGTGACATTAGTCCCTCTGAGTCCCGGTCGGTGAATCGAATAAAGAATCTCTTCCTTCCTGAAGAAACCTGTGTCCATCTCTCTGTGCTTGGCTTCCGTCAGTTTCTCCCGTATCATTTGGTGCAATTGGCCGGGAAGTTCATCGTTCAACGGTAGCTGAGAAGCAGAGGCGTGAGACGGTCTATCTTTGCCCACGCTCTCTACAGCTGCACCCCTGAACTTCTGCGTGGACCTCCCTTCGTCTCGGCGCCACTGGTCTGTTGTCCAGGAGATCATCGGCCTCTACGTAGTAAGTGCTGGGGTGTCCCCGTCGATGAGTGTGAACTCAGGTTCAGGAACGAGGAGGTAAGACGACCGCTGTTTTAGACGGCGGACCCACTAGGGGTATTGGATACCGATTGTGCGGTAGGCCCATAAGGGGTTATTTGTGTATGGAATCTGCCCCCTCCAGTGGAGGGAAGGAGCGAAGGCGCACTGCTCAATTAAACGCCCTGTAGTCAGCCTGTTTAATTTTGGTTTGGAGTCAGGCTGGGTTCTGTGTAAATAGCCCAAGCCGGACACCGGTGTCTTGTCTAGACTAGCGTTCTAGGGTGTATATTACGTTCGCTAGGTCGGAGGGACCGGGAGACAGCGGCGTCTGTATAAATTCGGTCCGCTAGATCTCAACCTATCTTGGCTAAGTGGGAAGGCATGTAAATTTGGAACCCACTAGATTTTTGATAGCGTATATAGACTAAGAGGGTGCTGTTGTAAATTCCGCCCTCTAGTTCGCTATAGGTGGTGCTTGGGCAGCGTGGCTAACCAAAACGGATGTAAATAGTTTTAGGTAGTCCATCGAGGTACTGGCCAATAGATTAGTTGGGAATTGTAAATGTGTTAAAGATTGTTGTAGTAGCGTGTATATCTTGCTAGATAGCGTGAGCTCTGCCGTCTAGCGAGAGTGTGAATAGTGTGTAACTGTATTATAGCGCACGGTACCATAACCATGTATAATAACTACTGATATTGTAAATAACTACTAATAACTGTCGTCTATGTTGTATGTTTAACACCATAACCACTACTAATTGAACTGTGACTTTAAATTGTACTCTAACCAATGCTAACCGTACTATAACTACTGTTTGTAAAGACGATGTTACTGGGGTATGTTATAGACGGGTAATTCAGATATAGGGAATTATAGCGTGGGTGACTGTATAGTTTCGCCAAAAGGCACAGTAATAGTTATTTAGTGACTGGTGTAACAGCTGTGTGTGTACGGGAATTCCCTGAGTGTTTTGTTGTGTGCGTTTCGCTTAGTAACTGTACCACGTGGTGCTGTTGCCAAGGGAACGGGTGTGACCGTTGGAAGTGTGTTTGTTTAGTTTCTGTTGGAGACAAAGCTTCATTGTTAGTATGGGTGCGTCAGATTCAACGGTTATGGATCCCTTAGGATGTATGTTGAAAAACTTTAAAAAGGGATACACTGTGTATGATTTTGGGGTAAAGATGTCTCCAACACGCCTGACTACTTTATGTAGTAGGGAATGGCCTACTTTGGTGGCTGCATGGCCACCACGTGGCAGTTTGGATCCTAATCTGGTACAGCGTGTACACGTGGCTGTATCAGGTAGGCCTGAACTTTACGTCCAGTTTCCGTATATTGATTGTTGGAAGCAGGCCATAAATGACTTGCCAAAATGGATCCGGGTATGCCACGAGGAACAATGTCGCCTCATGGTGGCCAGAACTCCCTTGTCCACTAAGGCCGTAATTACGCCCATTTTGGACACGCCTCCTGAATCCGAGATCCCCATGCCGCCCCCTTACTCCTCGTCCACAGGAGTTGTTAACGCTACTCCCCTTGCCCCGTTGTCCCCACCTACCCCCTCCTCTAGCTCAGAGCCCAGCCCTCTTGTTTTAAACCCTCCCCTTCCGGTACCTACCTCCGTTAACCCCAACTATACAGATTTGACGTCATATCTAGTTCCTGGTCAGGCTCCTCCTAGCCCGGCCCGGAATATTTTACTCACTGATCTCCCCCTCAGTAAAGCGTTCCCTTCCCCTCGTCTTACTACCCCTCGACCGGAATCCCTAACTGACGTTTCTAAACGAAGCCCCATACTAACCCGACAACTGACCGGTACCCTCCAACCCCGACATTATCAAATGCCTCTCCGACTGACACCAGGCCCGACACACATTAACGGTGATGGCCAGTTTCAACACGCTGATCCTGTATTCGTCTATGTTCCCTTCACTACTACTGATCTATTTAACTGGAAGACCCATAACTCCTCATACATCGATAAACCTCAAGCCATGACGGATTTGTTTACCTCCATAGTCCAGACACATAATCCCACTTGGGCTGATTGCCAGCAACTGCTTATGACATTGTTTAACAACGAGGAAAGGACACGGATAAACCAAGTGGCAATTAAAGCGCTGGAAGAAGTGGCCCCTACACAAAATCAGGCCAACCCAGCAGCATGGGCCGCAGCACATTATCCAAATACTGATCCGGAGTGGAATGTCAATGGCGCAGATATGGCCCATTTAAAAGCATACAGGGACGCTATTATTGTTGGCATGAAAGCCGGAGGAAAAAAGGCGATTAATATGTCTAAGACGGCTGAGGTATTGCAGAAATGTGATGAATCGCCCAGTGCCTTTTATGACCGATTATTGGAGGCTTACTGTTTGTATAACCCCTTTAATCCAGAGGCTCCTGAGAATTCCCGAATGATTAACTCTGCCTTTGTCAGCCAAGCATACGGAGATATAAAGCGCAAGCTACAGAAGTTAGAAGGGTTTGTAGGGATGTCCATAACCCAATTAATGGAAATCGCAAATAAGGTCTATATGAATAGGGAGACAGAGACGAAGAAGGAGGAAGAGCGAAAGATGCGTAGAAAAGCAGATATGCTAGCAGTAGCTATCACAGGCGTAGATAGAAGGGAAAAGGAAGTATATAGGGGAACGGATAAAGGTGAGAATAAGTGGAATGGGGAACCTTTGAGTAGGAACCAATGCGCGTACTGTAGGGAAGAAGGGCATTGGAGAAGTGAGTGTCCACGAAGGGAACAGTATGAGAGAGACAGACCTAGGGCAGGATATAGCAGTAATTATAGAGGTAGAGCGAGAGGTAGAGGAGGTCCTGGAGGAAATAGTGGGAATAATAGAGGAAGTGTTAGTGGAGATAGATATTACCCAGCAGCGCAGAGACCCCGCGAGAGAGAGGATAGGGACTTTGTGGGTTTGGCTGACACAGTCATGGAGGAGTATTGATACCGACCAGGCTCCATCCCCCTTGGCCGAGCGGAGCCTATGGTCGATGTAGCAATAGGGGGAAAAAGGAGTTCTTTCATGATTGACACTGGTGCTGAACATTCGTGGTGACTGACCTAGGAAGAACTATCACCGTAATAGGAGCAACTGGAAGGATTGCCGCTAAACCGGTTCTTAAAAGTCGACTCTGTACATTGGGAGGCCACATAGTGAAACACCAGTTCCTTTATATGCCTGAATGTCCAGTCCAACTGCTAGGACGTGATTTGTTGTCGAAATTACAAGCACAGATAACATTTCTACCTAACGGAACAACATCTTTGAAGTTCAATGGACCCTCAGGTATAATGACAATATCTGTACCAAAGGAAGAAGAGTGGAGACTTTATACAGTGTTGACTAGCCAAAACCCTAAGAGTGATGAATCCTTGTTCAATATACCAGGAGTGTGGGCAGAGAATAACCCACCAGGACTTGCTCGTAATATCCCACAAATTCGTATCGAACTAAAGCTTGGGGTTTATCCAGTAAGCCTGAGACAATATCACATTCCACAAAAGGCCAAGAAGAACATACAATCTTATTTGGATAAGTTCATAAGGTATGGTATCCTAAAATTCTGTACTTCCCCCTGGAACACCCCATTGTTGCCTGTTCAAAAGCCTGTTACAGATGAGTATCGCCCTGTGCAGGACTTGAGAGCAGTCAATGATGCGGTAGTAAGTATACATCCAGTTGTGCCCAATCCATATAACCTGCTTGCTTTAATTCCGGGCGGGGCTACCTATTTCACTGTTTTGGATCTCAAATATGCCTTCTTTTGCCTATGAATTGCTGTGGAAAGCCAGTGTATCTTTGCATTCCAATGGGAAAATGCTGTCAGATGACTTGGACGAGATTGCCCAAAGTGTTTAAGAATTCACCTACCCTATTTGGATCAGCTTTAAGTCAAGACTTACTGGATTTTAAGTCCATCCCAGGAGAATGTGTACTATTACAATACGTAGATGATTTGTTGATAGCGGCAGTTACAAGAGAGATATGTCAGCAAGCAACACATGATCTACTACACATTCTCTGGAAGGCAGGATACAAGGTGTCTAGGAAGAAGGCTCAGTTGTGTCTGCCAACTGTCAAATATCTGGGATTCCATATCTCTGAAGGTCAAAGGATAATGGGGCCAGAGAGAAAAGAAGCTGTATGCCAAATACCAATACCCAAGAATAGAAGACAAGTGCGAGAGTTCTTGGGGGCAGCAGGCTTCTGTAGGATATGGATTCCCAGTTATGCGATATTGGCGAAACCTCTTTATATGGCTATACAAGGTACAGTACACGATCCCTTCCTGTGGACCCCCGAACAGCAAAAGGCATTTGAAGATGTGAAAAGGCATTGATGAGCGCCCCAGCATTAGGTCTACCTGATCATACACGCCCATTCTACTTGTATGTACACGAGCAAAGAAGAATGGCTGTGGTATTGACACAGTACTTGGGATCATGGCAACGACCTGTTGCATATATGTCCAAACAATTGGATGCAGTGGCCAGTGGTCTTCCACCTTGTCTAAGAGCCGTAGCTACAAAGAAGGAGACCCTTGGAACAAGGGGATCCTGAGAAGCAGCTCTGGACACAGAAAAGGCACTTGAATGCCAGGTAACAGGAAAGGAAGAGAGGAATAATGGGTGGGGGGAGAGAGAGAGAAAATAAACTACACAGTCCCCTAAACCTCCTTAACCTACAGCTACCTAAATATAGGAGCAGATAAATGCCCACCACAAAAAATGGGGTAAAAGGAGGGTCCCAACTCTCATAAGGCTGCCTAAGAAAATCTACTTGTGGATAACAACCACCAAGACCAAAGACAGCCTGTCCTAAAATCCTGAATAACCTGGATAACTAAGTGATCACCACATATTAACTGCCTAAGTGCTACCTAAAGAGTGAAAATAAATATAAAAAAGAAAAAGAAAGCGCTCGACGCGCGTTTCAGCGTGGATACACGCCGTCGTCAGGAGCAAGTCAAACACTGTGTGCACACAAGCCACTTAAATACCTGTAAAATCAGGGCGAAACACCCTGCAGCTGATCGAGCGTATGGAGGGCGTGAGTGAATTGAGTTCTGTCAACACGCCTCCTCTCCGCGTCATAACCTCTTACGGCTATTCATTAGATATTGTGTGGATCAATCAAAGTTGATCCAATGAGGTCCGCCACGCCCCCTTCCCGCCGCATCTCGAACACTGACGCTGGTCATAGGACGACCAGCACGTCCGTCAAGATTAGACAGAGGGGGGGGATGTGGAATGAGTGACTAAATATCGGTCACGCCTATTCTATCACGGGCCAGTCTGCTCGAGTGGGGATACGGTTTGAGCCCAATCAATCACCATAAGGGGCGGATAATGTCCTGCGCCCTACCCCCTCAGCAGACCGGTCAGTGCAAGAAAATGCTCGTTAAGTTGTCATATAACTCAAGCACCTAATAAGGTGTTTTTGATGGCTAATATATGGTAAGTTGATAAGTACATGTGAGTGAAGGGTCAAACATTTCACCCCCCTCACACTTCAGGACTAAAGAATAATAAAGTAAAGATCTTGCAATGAAAAAAGTAAAAGAAATAATATCCAATAAACTAATATACTGTCAAAGGGAGCCTGTGGGATAAGGATCAAAGTGGGATAGGAGACAATCTCATATCTCCACTGATCGAAATAGACTCTCATTTACTATTGCATATTGGGAGGATTCAATAAATAGCTCCTATGTAGTATCAGTAATAATGGGGCAAGGGAAAAGGAAATTGTTTTAAAGATAATCTTAACTGCAAGTGTAAAAAGAGCCATCATAATTTAAAGAGATAGTCCATAGGAGGCGCTGTATAATCAGGTGAAGGCCGGTGGAGCTATACACAGTGGGTTCATAAGAACGAAAACAAAAAACTTATATTATTTACATATTAACAAATTTACAGACAGCAAATTAAAATAAGGTTAGTCAGATGGGTTTTAAGCCTATTAACCGTGGATGTAAAGTAACCTTGATTCTATAAGAATGATGTAAATGAAAAACCTTCGTTAAGTCCCCGAGGAGAAAGTGTTTTTAATTTATAAATCCAGTAGGACTCCCTTTGTTTTAGTTTACGATCCCAATCCCCTTTGCGTTGGGTCTGAGGTATGAGTTCTATGCCCATAAAACGTATCCTACTGGATGAATTGGCATGATGTGTCTTAAGATGTCTGGAAATGGGAGTTTCCAATCTCCTTCTGACGGAATTTACATGTTCCCTAATACGGAATTTGAAAGGGCGGAAAGTCTTTCCGACATACTTAATTCCACAGGAACATGTCAGAAGGTAGATAACTCCCTCCGTACGGCAATTAAAAAAGGACTGTACTGAATGGAAGTCCTGATTCGAGCTATCCGAGAAAATCCTAGTTTCTTTAGCTACATACTGGCAGGCACTACAGTGTCCACACCTATATGTGCCCTTAGGAAGGTATGGTTTGGGTGAGTTACCCAGTGGTCCAAAATGACTAGGTACCAATAAGTCCCTAAAGTTTTTTCCTCTCCGTGCTGTAACTGACGGAAATGGAGAGATCACTGATTTAATCTGAGCGTCTGATGTCAGGATTGGCCAATATCTGCCAAGAACTGATAGCATTGTGTGCCAACCTGCATCAAAAGTCCCAATGCAGCGAATTTGATGACTTGAAGATGGACTTGTATCCTTAAGTAGGTCTCTTCTATCGGAATTTAATGCCCTTGAGTATGCCCTTTTTAGTACTCTATTGGGGTACCCTTTGTCTTTGAAAGACTTCCTTAGGCTGACAGCTTTAATTTTGAAGTCTTCAAGGGTTGAGCAGTTTCTGCGCAACCGCAGGTATTGCCCAATCGGTATACCAGCTTTAGAGGGATAAGGGTGGTGACTATGCCAATTGAGGAAACTGTTCGTAGCTGTTTTTTTACAATACATTGTTGTGGATATATGGTCATCTTGCAAGGACAGTGTAAAGTCTAGAAAATTTAGGTGTTTGCCACCAATTTTGCTTGTGAAGTGTAGATTTAGTTCATTTAGATTTAGCAATTGCACGAACTTATTAAAATCTACTGTTGAGCCCAGCCATACTACCAGCACATCGTCGATATAACGTTTCCAGCAGTGTACTTGTGTCATATATTGGATCAAGCGTTCATCGGTTAACAGATTACTCTCCCATGTGCCCAAGTATAAGTTTGCATAAGACGGGGCACATGATGTGCCCATTGCTGTGCCCATAATTTTATGGTAGATTACACCATTAAAAAGAGAGACATTTTTGGTAAGCACAAAACTCAAAATAGTGCAGACAAAATCTATGTACTCTTGGGAGAATTTAGACTGTTGCTGTAAAATTAGTCTCAAGTTCTTAATCCCAAGACTATGTGGAATAGAGCTATAGAGAGCTTCCACGTCAAGACTGCATAATAATGCATCTTTAGGTGCAGTGAGGCTCTCCATAAGCTGTAACATTTGTTTTGTGTCCCTTACGAAGGAGGGAAGTGCTGAAACAAAGGGGCTCATTATCTTATCAAGATAAATGCTCATATTTTGGGTTAGATTACCTGTACCGGAAACTATTGGCCACCCTGTGGGGTTGGTCATAGATTTGTGGATTTTTGGTAGACTGTAAAAGGTTGATGTCATGGGATGCCTTGTGAACATAAAATCAAACTCGTCTTTGGTAATTAATTTGTTGCCGAGTGCTTGAGACAACAGGGCCTTCACCTCAAGGATATATTCACCCGTAGGGTCCACCTGTAAGGTTTGGTATGTCTTGGTATCGCTCAAAAGGTGGTTAACCATAGTTATATAATAGGAACGGTCCATTACAACTATGTTACCACCCTTATCGGAGGGTTTGATGATTATGTTCGTATTAGTACGTAGGGATTTTAATGCTTTCATTTCAGCATTAGTTAGGTTACCATTCGATTTAAAATCCAAATCGTTAGGATTTATTTGTTCAATGTCCCTACACACCATTTCCAGGAATACCTCTATGCTTTTGTAATCCTTAAAGTGAGGAGTAAATGTACTCCTAGGCTTCAAATCAGTCAGGGGCACATCAACTTGTCTGACATCCTCATTACACTGCAACAAATCAACCAACACATCAAGGCATTCCAAGTCTTTAACAGTCAACCCTAAATGCTGTGCTTTCTGCTCTTAACTAGTAGTGTGATATTTGAATAGGGCCAATTTGCGAGCAAAAAGATGTAGATCCTTAGTCCAAATAAATTTATTAAATGGAGGAATGGGTACGAAAGTGAGGCCTTTCTGCAGGACCGAAAGTTCTATTTCAGATAAGATGACAGAAGACATATTGACAGTTTTTAAGTCATCGGGGCCTAATTTCGGTACTTCCGTTGGCCCCTGCTCCTTTGGGATTGTCTGGTATTTGGACCTTTTGAGCTCCTCGGCCTGTCTTAAGCCTAAAAAATCAACGCCTTTGATGCTTTTGGGAGCTAGGGCTTGTGATGTTTGGCCAGAGGAAGTGGTGGGGTCAGATTCGTCGTTGTCAGTTGACTCATATTCTGAGGTACTAAATCGGTCAGAGTCCGTTCTTACTCTTTTTTTAAAATGACGGTATATTCTGCCAGTATCAAAGTCATTAGTATCTCTTACAAATTTCTGATGCTTCTTGGTCTTAGTTTGGTATGAGAACTTATCAAGATTATTTTTTAATTTAACCTCCAGACTCTGAAACAGAGGGTCTGCATTAAATTTTTGGATTGCCTCTATCTCAGTGTCCAGTTCCTGTTGTATCTTGTTAAGTTGTAAGTTCTCATACTTACAGATAATAGACATAAATGTGACTGAACATTTAGACGCTGCCTCCTCCCACTCTTTGTTGAAACCATCAATCTCTATATTCCTAGAGGGCGGTACAAGGACTCTTAGACCTCTTGGAATAATTTGTTTGGTAATATACGTATTAAGTGTCGAGATTTCCCAGCTGGTCTTAATTTGTTTTTAAAGGTCCTAGTTAATTTATTGAAACTTGTATGTATGTATGTATGTATGTTAGGAGCAAAGGGAGATGACGGAGAGGTACTGTTAGAAAAGACCACATCAGCGGGGGGCGTGGTTTGCAGCCAGCCGAACTGGACGTGTTCGGCTAGAGCTCCGCTGTAACCACGGTGCCAATAGCCTACAATTGCACTGACAAACCATAGAAAATATATATTCCGGTGGGGGAACTAGGATGGACAAAAGGGCCCCGAGGAAGCAGACCAAAAAGGTGACCGACTCGGCTACTACAGTCTCCGAGCTGTTTGCGGCCTCTCGTGCTATGCGCCTGAGCTCACAAGATGGCGGCCGGGACGGCCAAGGTACGCCACGATCACCTTCGAGCCCGGGTGGTAGCGCGGTATTAGGGGGAGCGGAACCCTAGGCTACCTGGCTGCCGAGATGGTCCGTAACACGGCCGAGGTCAAAGCAGAGATTCAGGCCTTGGGCGCTCGGACGACGACGCTGGAACACAGGGTGGAATCCACTGTGATCGCCCACAATGAGGCAGCTGCTCAAATGAATAACCTGAAAACTCAGCTTTTTGCGGCTACGTCGGCGATTGAGGATTTAGGTAATAGATCACGGCGTAATAATGTTCGCCTCCGCGGCCTGCCGGAACGAGAAGGGGAGGGCTCCCTCGCCGAGACGGTCTTGGCTATATTCCGCCCGCTTCTCCCTGATATACCGGACCACCTATGGCATATCGAAAGGGCACACCGAGCTCTCCGGGCTAGAAGAGCCGATAACAGACGGCCTCGGGATGTGATTATCAAATTTCTATCATTCCAAACTAAAGAGGTGTGGAAGGGGTCGCCCGATTGTGCACAACGGGGTGGAGATAGCCCTATTTCAGGATCTTATCCCTACAACCCTGCAGCGTCAGCGGGAATGGCGCCCACTTACCGAACTCTTGCAGAAACACTCTATTCGGTACGCCTGGGGTCATCCCTTCCGTCTATTCCGCACCAAAGTCCTTGCCCCTGATGGCGACCCGACTACCTTCCTAACTGACTTGGGGATCCAGGTTCCTCTTGGCTTTGCGGTTCCGGTGGCGGTTCCGGAGGTCCTTGCACCTCTTCCACGCGACTGGCTTTCGGCGGGCGAGTGAAGAGGTCGGCTCTACGGCGGTGGCGGGAGGCCCGCTGTACATGATCCCGTGTGGTGAGCTTGTCCGGGAGGGTTATTGTTGATTGGGAGGGTGGTGTTGGTCCCCCCCCCCCTATTATGTTTTAAAGCCCCACTTTTTTTTCTGGCCCTCCGGAGGGGCTCCCATGGGTCGGCCACAATCCCCTCTGCGGGTGGGTTCTTTTTCTGGGGTGGGCTAGGGCTGTAGGGCTTCCCATCATCTCCCCATCCCACTAACGACATTACTTCTACCCCAACCCTCTCGCATCCTTGGCGTGCAGACACGGTCTGCAAACAGTTGATTTTCATGAGAATGAACCGGCCCATTTTTCTTCCCCTTGCGGACTCAATGAGACTTATAGCGGCAAACCGTTCCATTATTACCCTTTTCTGGTGCCTACATGTTACTTTATCCTGACCCGGGCGGCGGGCGGCGGGTGACGTACCCGGTAATTTGCTAGGGGCCCTTGTTACCCCTTACCCTGCATTATGTTATGGTTGTTCCCCGTTACGGGTAATGCTATTGGGAATGCTAGCTTTCAGGATGGGGGGTGTGATGCATCGGATCACTTATTACCTTAGTTGAATCTATGCTGAACGGGACTCATAAGATGCGATTTATATGTTTAATTGATTCTATGTTTTGCTTTGACTTATTTTTTTCTCTCTGTTCCCCCCCCTCAACTAGATGGGCAGGGTGGGTAAGGCCTGTATTACACTCCCTCTTAAGCCGGTCCACTGACGGTATGCTGGGGGACACTAATGAGATATGATGTCACTGGGGCTGGAGTTTTCTCCTGGGTCTGGAGCGTTTGTATATACCTATATTCCCTATGTTCTATAAAACTCAATTGTTTTTGGCTGCACCTGAGCTTCTCCGCATCTACTGTCTGTTTAAAGGGGATTATGTTTCGATGTTCCGTATTTGCCCCATGGGGTGCCCCCAGCTGTGACCTCCGTTTGCTAACTGGGGGGAGGGGTCAGTTTCATGGAGATGTGTCCATTCCCCGCCGCTCTCTCTCCCCCTCCCCCCCCCCCCCGAGTGAGAGCCTCAATCACTGGGATTCATCCTGGGGAGGGGGGAGTTCCGCTCCCTCCGGATTGTTTAGACAAGTGTTTGTCCTCAGTATGTTTAACCACCCTAAGGTGCCTATTATAGTTGGTCTATGCTTGGGCCACTCTGGAGCATTTTTTGTGCTCTGGGGTCGCTTCAGTATATACCCCATGTTGTCCTGGCTATGGGTAAGCCCAGGCAAAAGTTCTCACAACTGTTTTTCTTTCTTCTACCTTCTCCTTTTTCTGTTCCTGTACTTTCTTATCTCTCTCCCCCCTCCTCCCTTCTCTTTCTCCCGTATATTCTCGAGGGGGACGTAGGTACCCGGAGATACTGCGCAGTGCACAGGTACAGTGGGCGGGGCCCGGACTACCGCTCTGTATTTCTGATAACCTCATCACAATGTACGCAAGGACCCCTGGTGGGCCTGGTACGTAGACTATGCGTGACCCTTTACCCGTCACGATGCCATTGAAATTAATATCTTTGAATGTCAAGGGCCTCAACGCTCCGAGCAAACGCCACCTTATGTTCAGAGATCTTAAGCGTTCGAACCCGGACATTGAGTTCCTGCAGGAGACACATATTCCAGCATCGGCGAAATTCGCTCTAAAAGACCATGTGTTCAGAACAGTACACGAAGCTAGGGCTTTGAACAAACGAAATGGTGTTGCGGTACTTATACACCACAGATGTCCATTTAAAATTGGGAAAGTGGTGGCAGACCCAGCTGGCCGCTTTGTTCTGGTGTCAGGAACTTTATACTCCCATGCGACTCACTTTCTGAATATTTACGCCCCCAATAACCCCTCTACTGAATTCTGGGACGCTATGACCCAGATGGTACAAGATTTACCGCATGGCATGGTGGTTGTGGGAGGTGATCTTAACGCCGCCCCGTGTCCGACAGTAGACCGGAGCCGGGGCTGCGGCCTTCCGCGGTCGCATGGGAGAGGGAGACAAGATAAAATCTTCCACTCCTTTGTCCTCCGAACGGGCCTCTTGGACATCTGGAGGGCACATCACCCTGCGGACCGCGATTACACTTTCTATTCAGCACCCCACAACACTTATTCTAGGATCGATATGTTTTTAGTAAACTCTCACTCGGCGTCAAAGGTTTCGGGTGCTACGATCGGCTCGATCACCTGGTCCGATCACGCTGAGGTCACGCTGACCTTGGACAACTTATGTGTGGCGTCCCCATGGTCCTGGAAGTTAAATACTTCTTTGTTACAAGATCTGGCGGTGGTGGACGTAGTTCGGAGGGAATTGACGGAATATTTCGCTAGGGAAACGGAGTCGGGCCTCCGCCCGGCCACGGTGTGGGCCGCCCACAAGGCGGTTATCCGTGGTATTTTGATTCGCGAAGCCTCACTGAAGAAAAAACGCAAAACGCATTTCAGGGGTCCGCGGGCGGCTAGTAGGGGAGGCTGCTCGCAGCTCGCAGCACTCACCCTCAGTCCATCGCCGCCCGTGGTCTCCCCTCCTCCTACCTGTCGGCGAGCGGCGTCTCCTCTCCGCCGCTCGTCGCTCGCATCCGTCACGCCTCCCAGCGGCAGCATGTATAACGCTGCACGCTGGAAGGTCGTTGATTTATGCAAACGCCGGGGTCACGTGAGTGACCCGGCGTTAAAGCAACAGTACCACAATCACAGTGGGAGGCTTAGATATCTCCCACGTGTGATTGTTAATTCTGATTGGAAGTTATCCAATCAGAATTTAACCTAGGGTATTTATACTCACCTTTCCTGTTCCTCCCTGCCCTGTTGTGGTCTTTGCTGTATAGTATTGATTCTGAACTTGTGATTTCTGGTTACGTACTCTCTGGCTTGTTAATCTGACTCTGTGACTTTCTCCTACCCTTTGACCTCGGCTTGTTTATCGTTATCCTGTTTTCTGGTTCCCCTGACTCGGCTTGTCTCCTGACTATTCTGTGGGTGCTTAGCCCGGCCACTCTAAGGTCCGGTACGGCATCTTTTCTGTGTGTGTGTGTCTGTTAGCGTGTTGGGTTCCCGGAATCGTGACAACGCAATTAATATCGTCTCTTCTAGAAGCTTTGGGAAAAGCCGAGGAAAAACATAAAGCTGCCTCATCGCCCACTACACTAGCGAGCGTACAAGACCTGCGGGCATCGGTTCGCGAGGCACTCCTTGATGACACGGCTAGAGCTCTAATATGGTCCAAGAGGACCTATTATGAAAAATCTAACAAAATGGACACGTTGCTAGCCAGAACTCTTCGCCCGAGACAAGGCCACTCACATATAATAAGAATTAAAAACAGTTCGGGTGGGAACTGTACAGATCCCACCGACATAGCCCGGGTTTTTACGGAATACTTTTCCAACCTATACAACCATTCGAATTGCGACGAGGCGACGCGTCAACGCGAAACCGAGGATACTAAGCATTTCTTATCTCAACTGACTCTGCCGCGATTAAGAAGGGAAGAGTCCGCTACCCTTGGTTCACGGATCACGGCCGAAGAGATTGACGCGGCAGTAACCGCTTTGAAAGGTAACAAAGCTCCGGGCCTGGATGGCTTTGAAAGTAGCTACTACAAAATCTTTCGCGACGAAATCACACCCCACTTAGAAACCTTGTTCAATGACCTTATGGAAGGTGGCGCTCCGGACAGGGATATGTCTCTGGCCGATATGGTACTACTACCTAAGCCTGGCAAGGATGACTCAGTTCCGGAAAACTTTCGCCCGATATCATTAATTAATCATGATTCAAAAATTCTGGCTAAGATCCTGGCTACCCGATTAAACCCTTTCCTCACGAGTCTAATCCATCCAGACCAGGTGGGATTTATTCCTAGTAGGCAATTATTCGAAAATACTAGACGTAACATCGATCTCATTTGGAGGCAGGTGAGCAAAGGGATCCCGACGCTGCTCTTGTCGCTAGACGCGGAGAAGGCCTTTGACAGAGTCAAATGGCCTTACTTATTTGAGGTCCTTAGGCACTTTGGCCTCCCGGCTACTTACCTGACTGCAATTAGGGCAATGTATACTGAAGTGCAGGCACGGGTCCGGATAGCAGGATCGAAAATTATACCATTTAGTTTAGGCAACGGGACGAGGCAGGGCTGCCCGTTGTCCCCTTTATTGTTTGCTCTGTCGTTGGAGCCCCTATTGCAAAAGATACGTGATACTCAGGAAATTCGAGGAATTCAGATCGGAAGCCAGCGATACGTGGTCTCCGGCTTTGCCGACGACGTTTTGCTGACCCTGACTGAACCAGGGGCTTCGATGGCAGCTTTGATGGCCGTGTTGGACTCCTATAGCAGGTTGGCCGGTTATAAGGTGAACCTCTTCAAATCAAGCGCTCTCCCACTTTGTATGCGCGATTCTGACATAGCTCACATGAGGGAGACATATAAGATTCCTATTGCTAGAGATTATATCAAATACCTAGGGGTTCGGCTGACAGCGGACCCAACCCACCTACACCAACAAAATTATGCACCCTTAATCCGCACTTTAATTGCGGATATGGACAGATGGCAGGATAAACCGATCTCTTGGATCGGTAGGATCCACACGGTGAAAATGAACGTGCTCCCTCGGATCCTTTTCCTATTTCAGGCTCTGCCGGTTAGACTGACTAAGTCCGACCTGGGTACGCTCCAGCAAGCCATAGGGAAGTTTATTTGGCAAAACAAGAAACACAGAATATCTCGAAATATTCTGTACAGAGCAAAATCTAGAGGCGGCCTGGGCTTACCGAATCTATACTTTTATTACTTGGCAGCCCAACTTACGCAAATAGCGTTATGGCACTCTCCTCCGGATGAGAGGAGGTGGGTGGACCTAGAATCTTCCCTCATGGGACCTGACATCCCCCAATTCTTTATGTGGGTTCCCAAGGCCAACAGGCCAATCTCACACATCAAATGCCCGGCCATTGCGAACTCTATGAAACTCTGGGATGCTACGTCGCTTAAATACGGGTTCTCCACGCACTCCTCTCCGTTAGCTCCTTACCTAAGGAATGCAGCCTTCAGCCCGGGACTAGCAGCTAGAGATTTCAGGGGCATAGAGAGCACGGGAGTCCAACGTCTATGTCAACTGTACAAGGGCGGCTCGATAATACAGTTTGAGGAACTGAAGACTAGGGCGACTTTGCGCCCCTCTGACTTCTTCCGGTATCTACAACTTAGGGACTTTGCTCAAACACCGGCGGTTCGGGCTATAGCATTAACTCCGCCTACGTTCTTCGAGAATATGTGCCTTACGCACACTTAAGTACCTCCACTTCGGAGTGGGGGGCACTCACCTACATAGCACAGCGGGAGGCCGATCTTGGCGAGGAGCTTGAGGGAGTGGACTGGCAGGATATCTGGGAAGCCGCTGCGACTTCGTCGGTGTGTGTCTCCATGCAGGAACAAGCTTACAAGACCATGTTTAGGTGGTACACCACTCCGGTTAAACTCCATAGGATGCATAAAACGCCCACGGACTTATGCTGGAAAGGTTGCGGCAATAAGGGTACCTACATGCATATGTGGTGGGAATGCCCGATGGTTCAGCAATTCTGGAAACAGATAGCAGGGTTACTGAAAACTATCTTTGATAGAGAGATCACTCTAGACCCTTGGGTTTTCCTTCTGGCCAGGCCTCTGGAAGGCTGGTCCAGAACGGAACAGTCACTAATTCATAAAGTAAATTTGGCCGCTAGACGAGCCCTAGCACAAATGTGGCTACAAAGTATTACTCCCCCACTAAATGTTGTCCTACACAAGATTAAAGATACATTTCTAATGGACAAACTGACGGCTAAGGTCAGAGGTACGCTTACGAAGTTTGAAAAGGTTTGGGCTCCATGGTTAGATAGCGGAGTGGGCGATTAAGGAAGGAGGGGGGAGGGCTCATTCCCCCATCCCCCCACCTCTCTCAGCATGTCTGCACCTGTTAATACACCCCGTGTTTTTCTCCTGCAACGGGACTTTCAGGTTCCCGCCGGGAGATTAGCAAGCTATACGAGACCCCATCGATGTCACACACCTTATAGCCGTCAGAATATGGTACACCCACTGCCCACGTGTATTGATGTTTAAATGTTCAAATGAGCTAACGGGTCCCGGCGTCCCCCTCCCCTAGACCCCTTCCCGATCCCTCTCATCATCTCAATCTCTTTCTCTTCTACTTTCTATCACTATTTTTTCACTATTGACTCTGCATGGTCCCTCTACCCCCTACTATCTGACGGCACATTCCTCACCCTGCTTCCAGAGAGCTACTACTGCCGGGGATTAATATGGTTAGACCGCACCCTTATTGAGGCTACCTTCTACTTAAGGTCGGAGTGGGCAAGTATACTTGAGTACCACAAGGCCCAACAGATACCGTCATCATGTTATCCTGGCTAACTCGTATCAAGTGATGGGACCAATCAAGTCTCTTTCTTTCCTTTTTTCTTATTTTACATTTATTAACAAAATTAAGGTGGAGCTCCCTGAACCTGAGTGGTACGTCGGGGCGGTAGCGCAATCTATCATACCTAGCGCAACAGGTTGTGTTTTATTACTATTGTACTTATAAGCAACCTATATGTTCTTATGCCTGCCTTGATGTACTCCTGATGGTTTATGTCGGAAAATGTTACTAATGCATGTGATGTTGTAACCTTATAATAAATAAAGAATTAAAAAAAAAAAAAAAAAAGACCACATCAGCATCCGTACACCACTGTTGGGCATCTGGTTTGTTGGTCAGAAAGCATGCCATAGAAAAAAATATATAAGTGCTCAGGGACAAAGTTATGTATATATAGAAAAATTAAGGTAAAAAAAATAGTAGGCTAAATGGTGCAATAACACCTAAATGCAGAAATAAAGAGAAAAATTATAGGGTAGATACAAAGCTTCACAAACTCATGCAAAACAGTGGAAATAGTCCTATAAATGGCCTACCTCAGAGCTGCAAAGTAGGGGGTAACCCAGAAAAAATAGTACAAAGAAGGAGACCCTTGGAACAAGGGGATCCTGAGAAGCAGCTCTGGACACAGAAAAGGCACTTGAATGCCAGGTAACAGGAAAGGAAGAGAGGAATAATGGGTGGGGGGAGAGAGAGAGAAAATAAACTACACAGTCCCCTAAACCTCCTTAAACTACAGCTACCTAAATATAGGAGCAGATAAATGCCCACCACAAAAAATGGGGTAAAAAGGAGGGTCCCAACTCTCATAAGGCTGCCTAAGAAAATCTACTTGTGGATAACAACCACCAAGACCAAAGACAGCCTGTCCTAAAATCCTGAATAACCTGGATAACTAAGTGATCACCACATACTAACTGCCTAAGTGCTACCTAAAGAGTGAAAATAAATATAAAAAAGAAAAAGAAAGCTCTCGACGCGCGTTTCAGCGTGGATACACGCCGTCGTCAGGAGCAAGTCAAACACTGTGTGCACACAAGCCACTTAAATACCTGTAAAATCAGGGCGAAACACCCTGCAGCTGATCGAGCGTATGGAGGGCGTGAGTGAATTGCGTTCTGTCAACACGCCTCCTCTCCGCGTCATAACCTCTTACGGCTATTCATTAGATATTGTGTGGATCAATCAAAGTTGATCCAATGAGGTCCGCCATGCCCCCTTCCCGCCGCATCTCGAACACTGACGCTGGTCATAGGACGACCAGCACGTCCGTCAAGATTAGACAGAGGGGAGGGGTGTGGAATGAGTGACTAAATATCGGTCACGCCTATTCTATCACGGGCCGGTCTGCTCGAGTGGGGATACGGTTTGAGCCCAATCAATCACCAGAAGGGGCGGGATAATGTCCTGCACCCTACCCGCTCAGCAGACCGGTCAGTGCAAGAAAATGCTCGTTAAGTTGTCATATAACTCAAGCACCTAATAAGGTGTTTTTGATGGCTAATATATGGTAAGTTGATAAGTACCTGTGAGTGAAGGGTCAAACATTTCACCCCCCTCACACTTCAGGACTAAAGAATAATAAAGTAAAGATCTTGCAATGAAAAGAGTAAAAGAAATAATATCCAATAAACTAATATACTGTCAAAGGGAGCCTGTGGGATAAGGATCAAAGTGGGATAGGAGACAATCTCATATCTCCACTGATCGAAATAGACTCTCATTTACTATTGCATTTTGGGAGGATTCAATAAATAGCTCCTATGTAGTATCAGTAATAATGGGGCAAGGGAAAAGGAAATTGTTTCAAAGATAATCTTAACTGCAAGTGTAAAAAGAGCCATCATAATTTAAAGAGATAGTCAATAGGAGGCGCTGTATAATCAGGTGAAGGCCGGTGGAGCTATACACAGTGGGTTCATAAGAACGAAAACAAAAAACTTTTATTATTTACATATTAACAAATTTACAGACAGCAAATTAAAATAAGGTTAGTCAGATGGGTTTTAAGCCTATTAACCGTGGATGTAAAGTAACCTTGATTCTATAAGAATGATGTAAACGAAAAACCTTTGTTAAGTCCCCGAGGAGAAAGTGTTTTTAATTTATAAATCCAGTAGGACTCCCTTTGTTTTAGTTTACGATCCCAATCCCCTTTGCGTTGGGTCTGAGGTATGAGTTCTATGCCCATAAAACGTATCCTACTGGATGAATTGGCATGATGTGTCTTAAGATGTCTGGAAATGGGAGTTTCCAATCTCCTTCTGACGGAATCTCCTTCGTTCTTATGAACCCACTGTGTATAGCTCCACCGGCCTTCACCTGATTATACAGCGCCTCCTATTGACTATCTCTTTAAATTATGATGGCTCTTTTTACACTTGCAGTTAAGATTATCTTTGAAACAATTTCATTTTCCCTTGCCCCATTATTACTGATACTACATAGGAGCTATTTATTGAATCCTCCCAAAATGCAATAGTAAATGAGAGTCTATTTCGATCAGTGGAGATATGAGATTGTCTCCTATCCCACTTTGATCCTTATCCCACAGGCTCCCTTTGACAGTATATTAGTTTATTGGATATTATTTCTTTTACTCTTTTCATTGCAAGATCTTTACTTTATTATTCTTTAGTCCTGAAGTGTGAGGGGGGTGAAATGTTTGACCCTTCACTCACAGGTACTTATCAACTTACCATATATTAGCCATCAAAAACACCTTATTAGGTGCTTGAGTTATATGACAACTTAACGAGCATTTTCTTGCACTGACCGGTCTGCTGAGCGGGTAGGGCGCAGGACATTATCCCGCCCCTTATGGTGATTGATTGGGCTCAAACCGTATCCCCACTCGAGCAGACCGGCCCGTGATAGAATAGGCGTGACCGATATTTAGTCACTCATTCCACACCCATCCCCTCTGTCTAATCTTGACGGCCGTGCTGGTCGTCCTATGACCAGCGTCGGTGTTCGAGATGCGGCGGGAAGGGGACGTGGCGGACCTCATTGGATCAACTTTGATTGATCCACACAATATCTAATGAATAGCCGTAAGACGTTATGACGCGGAGAGGAGGCGTGTTGACAGAACGCAATTCACTCACGCCCTCCATACGCTCGATCAGCTGCAGGGTGTTTCGCCCTGATTTTACAGGTATTTAAGTGGCTTGTGTGCACACAGTGTTTGACTTGCTCCTGACGACGGCGTGTATCCACGCTGAAACGCGCGTCGAGCGCTTTCTTTTTTTTTTTTTATATTTATTTTCACTCTTTAGGTAGCACTTAGGCAGTTAGTATGTGGTGATCACTTAGTTATCCAGGTTATTCAGGAATTTAGGACAGGCTGTCTTTGGTCTTGGTGGTTGTTATCCACAAGTAGATTTTCTTAGGCAGCCTTATGAGAGTTGGGACCCTCCTTTTTACCCCATTTTTTGTGGTGGGCATTTATCTGCTCCTATATTTAGGTAGCTGTAGTTTAAGGAGGTTTAGGGGACTGTGTAGTTTATTTTCTCTCTCCCCCCACCCATTATTCCTCTCTTCCTTTCCTGTTACCTGGCATTCAAGTGCCTTTTCTGTGTCCAGAGTTGCTTCTCAGGATCCCCTTGTTCCAAGGGTCTCCTTCTTTGTACTACTTTTTCTGGGTTACCCCCTACTTTGCAGCTCTGAGGTAGGCCATTTATAGGACTATTTCCACTGCTTTGCATGAGTTTGTGAAGCTTTGTATCTACCCTATAATTTTTCTCTTTATTTCTGCATTTAGGTGTTATTGCACCATTTAGCCTACTTTTTTTTTACCTTAATTTTTCTATATATACATAACTTTGTCCCTGAGCACTTATATATTTTTTTCTATGGCAGACTTTCTGTCCAACAAACCAGATGCCCAACAGTGGTGTACGGATGCTGATGTGGTCTTTTCTAACAGTACCTCTCTGTCATCTCCCTTTGCTCCTAACATACATACAAGTTTCAATAAATTAACTAGGACCTTTAAAAAACAAATTAAGACCAGCTGGGAAATCTCGACACTTAATACGTATATTACCAAACAAATTATTCCAAGAGGTCTAAGAGTCCTTGTACCGCCCTCTAGGAATATAGAGATTGATGGTTTCAACAAAGAGTGGGAGGAGGCAGCGTCTAAATGTTCAGTCACATTTATGTCTATTATCTGTAAGTATGAGAACTTACAACTTAACAAGATACAACAGGAACTGGACACTGAGATAGAGGCAATCCAAAAATTTAATGCAGACCCTCTGTCTCAGAGTCTGGAGGTTAAATTAAAAAATAATCTTGATAAGTTCTCATACCAAACTAAGACCAAGAAGCATCAGAAATTTCTAAGAGATACTAATGACTTTGATACTGGCAGAATATACCGTCATTTTAAAAAAAGAGTAAGAACGGATTCTGACCGATTTAGTACCTCAGAATATGAGTCAACTGACAACGACGAATCTGACCCCACCACTTCCTCTGGCCAAACATCACAAGCCCTAGCTCCCAAAAGCATACTACGCAAAGGCGTTGATTTTTTAGGCTTAAGACAGGCCGAGGAGCTCAAAAGGTCCAAATACCAGACAATCCCAAAGGAGCAGGGGCCAACGGAAGTACCGAAATTAGGCCCCGATGACTTAAAAACTGTCAATATGTCTTCTGTCATCTTATCTGAAATAGAACTTTCGGTCCTGCAGAAAGGCCTCACTTTCGTACCCATTCCTCCATTTAATAAATTTATTTGGACTAAGGATCTACATCTTTTTGCTCGCAAATTGGCCCTATTCAAATATCACACTACTAGTTAAGAGCAGAAAGCACAGCATTTAGGGTTGACTGTTAAAGACTTGGAATGCCTTGATGTGTTGGTTGATTTGTTGCAGTGTATTGAGGATGTCAGACAAGTTGATGTGCCCCTGACTGATTTGAAGCCTAGGAGTACATTTACTCCTCACTTTAAGGATTACAAAAGCATAGAGGTATTCCTGGAAATGGTGTGTAGGGACATTGAACAAATAAATCCTAACGATTTGGATTTTAAATCGAATGGTAACCTAACTAATGCTGAAATGAAAGCATTAAAATCCCTACGTACTAATACGAACATAATCATCAAACCCTCCGATAAGGGTGGTAACATAGTTGTAATGGACCGTTCCTATTATATAACTATGGTTAACCACCTTTTGAGCGATACCAAGACATACCAAACCTTACAGGTGGACCCTACGGATGAATATATCCTTGAGGTGAAGGCCCTGTTGTCTCAAGCACTCGGCAACAAATTAATTACCAAAGACGAGTTTGATTTTATGTTCACAAGGCATCCCATGACATCAACCTTTTACAGTCTACCAAAAATCCACAAATCTATGACCAACCCCACAGGGCGGCCAATAGTTTCCGGTACAGGTAATCTAACCCAAAATATGAGCATTTATCTTGATAAGATAATGAGCCCCTTTGTTTCAGCACTTCCCTCCTTCGTAAGGGACACAAAACAAATGTTACAGCTTATGGAGAGCCTCACTGCACCTAAAGATGCATTATTATGCAGTCTTGACGTGGAAGCTCTCTATAGCTCTATTCCACATAGTCTTGGGATTAAGAACTTGAGACTAATTTTACAGCAACAGTCTAAATTCTCCCAAGAGTACATATATTTTGTCTGCACTATTTTGAGTTTTGTGCTTACCAAAAATGTCTTTCTTTTTAATGGTGTAATCTACCATCAAATTATGGGCACAGCAATGGGCACATCATGTGCCCCGTCTTGTGCAAACTTATACTTGGGCACATGGGAGAGTAATCTGTTAACCGATGAACGCTTGATCCAATATGTGACACAAGTACACTGCTGGAAACGTTATATCGACGATGTGCTGGTAGTATGGCTGGGCTCAACAGTAGATTTTAATAAGTTTGTGCAATTGCTAAATCTAAACGAACTAAATCTACACTTCACAAGCGAAATTGGTGGCAAACACCTAAATTTTCTAGACATTACACTGTCCTTGCAAGATGACCATATATCCACAACCCTGTATCGTAAAAAAACAGCTACGAACAGTTTCCTCAATTGGCATAGTCACCACCCTTATCCCTCTAAAGCTGGTATACCGATTGGGCAATACCTGCGGTTGCGCAGAAACTGCTCAACCCTTGAAGACTTCAAAATTAAAGCTGTCAGCCTAGGGAAGTCTTTCAAAGACAAAGGGTACCCCCAATAGAGTACTAAAAAGGGCATACTCAAGGGCATTAAATTCCGATAGAAGAGACCTACTTAAGGATAAAAGTGTCAGGATCGGGACAGGGATCCAACACGCAAAGTACAAACAGGAGGTAGGTACGTATACCGGACCTTAGAATGGCCGGACTAACGTAAGGAGTAAGCAAAGAATGGTCTAGAGACAAGCCGAGGTTGAGGGAACGAGAGAGCAGATAAGCGAGAGACAAGCCGAGTCAAAGGGTAATAGAGGTAAGCAGGATAGAACAAACAAGCCGGGTCAAAACCAAAGAGACAAATAGATAACAAGAGCACTGAGTGACTAGACAAGCTAGAACCACGACAGGGCAATGAGCAAATGCATAAAGCCCTACTTTATACCCTGGTTCTAGATAGGTAATCACGCCCCCGACGAGTCCTGATTCGTGGTCGGGACTTGATTGACAGGTCGGAACGGATTGTCGTCATGACGTCGGCTACTGAGCGCCGCGTCATAAAAGGAAGCGGGTCCCTTGCGGCCGGCTTGTAAACGGCCGAGAGAACTGCGAGGAACGAGTGAGTCAACCCCTCTGAGAGGATGAACATCTAAGTATCTCACCTCCTCTGAGGTAGAGACAACAGGTACCCTGACAGTACCCCCCCTCTCAGAAACGCCCATCGGGCGGAAGGAACCGGGGCGAGATGGAAAACGAGAGTGAAAAGCCCTGCGGAGGCGAGGAGCATGCACATCCTCCTGAGGTACCCAAGTCCTCTCCTCAGGACCATATCCCTTCCAGCCAACAAGATATTGTAACCTCCCCCGAGAGATTCGAAAATCGAGGATGGAGTTGATCTCATACTCCTCCTGACCCTCAACCTGAACAGCGCGAGGAGAGGATACAGCGGAGGAAAACTTGTTACATACTAGGGGCTTCAACAAGGAAACATGAAAGGAGTTAGGAATGCGTAAGGCAGATGGAAGGGCCAGACGATACGCAACTGGGTTAATTCGAGTCAGAACCCTGTAAGGGCCAATGTAACGAGGGGCGAATTTCATAGAAGGAACCTTCAAGCGAATGTTTCTGGTACTCAACCATACCCTATCACCTGGAACAAAAGCCGGAGCCGCCCTTCTTACCTTATCAGCGTGTTTCTTGAACAACGCGGAATTATGCAGGAGAATTTGTCGAGTTTGATCCCACAACTTCCTCAAATTGGCAACATGAACATCAACCGACGGTACCCCTTGGGAAGGAGAAACCGAGGGAAGAATGGAAGGATGAAAGCCATAATTCATGAAAAAGGGGCTAGAACGAGTAGAATCACAAACGAGATTGTTGTGTGCAAACTCCGCCCAAGGAATCAGACCGACCCAATCGTCCTGGTGTTCGGAAACAAAACAACGTAAATATTGTTCAATCTTTTGGTTGGTGCGTTCAGCAGCTCCGTTAGACTGGGGATTATAGGCAGAAGAGAAATTCAATTTGATGCCCAGTTGAGAACAGAAGGATTTCCAAAAACGGGAAACAAATTGGGAACCTCTATCAGAAACAATTTCGGAGGGTATCCCATGTAAACGAAAAATCTCTCTCGCGAATATCTCAGCCAATTCGGGAGAAGATGGCAGTTTAGGTAAGGGCACGAAATGAGCCATCTTAGTAAACCTGTCAACCACCATGAGGATAACAGTCTGTTTTTTAGAAACAGGCAAATCGACAATGAAGTCCATAGCCAGACAGGACCACGGTCTCTCGGGAATTTCCAAGGGATGCAAAAGCCCACATGGAAGCGTATGAGGTTGTTTAGTCTTCATACAGACCTCACATGCTCCGACGAAATCCCTAATATCCTTACGTAGTGAAGGCCACCAGAAATCTTTGGAAATCAAGGCACACGTCTTGCGAATGCCAGGATGCCCAGCCACCTTACTGTTGTGAAAGCACTGTAACAGTTCCAGTTGGAGTTCAGGAGGAACGAAATACCTTGCCCCAGGACCCTGTCTAGGAGCCAGATGCTGTAACTTCATGATCTCGGCCAGCAACGGAGAATGAATCCTGAGACTCGTGTTGGCGATAATATTGCACTTGGGAACTATAGAAGACAAAACCGCCTCAGATATAGTAGAAGGTTCATGTTGGCGAGACAAAGCATCGGCTTTAGAGTTCTTAGAACCAGGTCTATAAGTGAGCACGTAATTGAAATGAGTGAGGAACAAGGACCAACGAGCTTGCCTGGCGGACAAGCGCTTGGCCTCCCCAATATAGGACAAGTTCTTGTGATCCGTCAAAATAGTAACAGGATGCAAGGTCCCTTCCAATAAATGTCTCCACTCCTTTAAAGCCATGATGACCGCTAGTAGTTCCCTGTCACCAATGTCATATCTGCTTTCAGGCCCAGATAATTTCTTGGAAAAAAAACCACATGGATGTAACGGTTTATCCACACCTAACCTTTGAGACAAGATAGCGCCTAAACCTGTCTCTGAGGCGTCTACCTCGAGTAGAAAAGGCAAAGTCGTATCAGGGTGAACTAAAATTGGTGCAGAAGCAAAAAGTTCCTTGAGTGTCTTGAAAGCAACGAGAGCTTCAGTAGACCAAGTCTTAGTGTCAGCCCCCTGTCTGGTCATATTGGTAATAGGAGCAATAATAGAAGAGTATCCTTTAATGAAACGCCTATAATAATTGGAGAATCCAATAAACCTCTGAATGGCTTTGAGACCCCTGGGTAATGGGCAATCTAAAATAGACTGGAGTTTATCCGGATCCATTTTAAACCCGTCCCCAGAAATCACGTAACCAAGAAAGTTTATCTGAGATTGGTCAAAACTACATTTCTCCAATTTGCAGTACAACCCATGTTGTAGAAGTTTGCGCAATACCCTTCTGACTTGTCTGTGGTGGGTCTCAATTTCTCTAGAGTGTATTAGTATATCATCCAAATATACAATAACGCAATCCTGTTGAAATTCCCTAAGAACTTCATTGATCAGGTCCTGAAATACTGCCGGTGCATTACAGAGCCCAAAAGGCATTACCGTGTACTCATAATGCCCATATCGGGTATTGAACGCTGTTTTCCACTCGTCACCCTGCTGAATTCTCACCAAGTTATACGCCCCTCTGAGATCTAACTTGGTGAAAATCTTGGAGCCTTTTAGACGATCAAAGAGCTCAGTAATCAAAGGAATCGGGTAGGCATTTCTAATCGTTATTTTATTCAAGCCTCGATAATCAATGCAAGGCCTTAACGTACCATCCTTCTTATTCACAAAAAAAAAACCCAGCCCCGGCAGGGGAGGAGGATCTCCTAATGAATCCTTTGTCTAGGTTCTCACGAATATACTCCTCTAAGACTAAGTTCTCCTTAGTGGATAAAGGGTATACCGTACCCCTCGGAGGCATGGTCCCAGGCAGGAGTCTGATTTTGCAGTCAAAGGACCTGTGTGGAGGTAAAGTGTCAGCATTCTTTTTGTCAAAGACTGCCTTTAAATCCAGGTACAGAGGCGGTATTTGTACGTCTGTAGACTGGGTAGAATTAGCCGGTGCGTTAACTACGCAAACCAGTGAGACTTTCTGTAAGCACCTGCTCTGGCAACCCTGACCCCATGAGACTATCTCCCCTAGTTCCCAATCAATAATAGGGTTATGTTTCTTTAACCACGGATACCCCAGGACTATAGGAACAGAAGGAGACGAAATAAGCATAAGAGATATACCTTCCTCGTGTAGGATACCAACAGTTAAGTTAACAGGTATGGTCTCACGAAAAATAACAGGTTCAGATAATGGTCTACCATCTATGGCCTCAACGGCCAAGGGTGTATCCCTTAGCTGGGATGGAATAGAGTGTTTAGTAACAAAAACTTGGTCAATAAAGCTCTCAGCAGCTCCAGAATCTACCAACGCCATAGTTTTTAGTACTCCCTTCTCCCAAGCTAAAGAAACAGGTAGCAGAAGCCTGTGATCTTTATAATTATGTATAGAGGACAAAATAGAAACACCCAAGGCCTGTCCTCTAGAGAAACTTAGGTGCGAGCGTTTCCCGGGCGATTAGGACAATTTAGGCGTAGGTGCCCTCTTACTCCACAATACATACACAACCCCTCCCTTCTCCTGTACTGTCTCTCTTCTTCTGAGAGGCGAGTATTGCCTATCTGCATAGGTTCTGGAAAAGCTGAGGTTGTGGATTCAGGACTTTGAAATGAGGGAGCTAGTTTAAAGGAAGGTCTACGGGTTCTATCTCGAGTGTTCTGCCTCTCTCTTAAACGTTCATCAATACGAGAAATAAAAGAAATTAAATCCTCCAAATTTTCAGGAAGCTCTCTTGTAGCAACCTCGTCTAGAATTTCATCTGATAATCCGTTTAAAAATACGTCTATATAAGCCTGTTCATTCCACTTAACTTCTGCCGCCAAGGACCTGAACTCTAGTGCATAATCCACAAGGGTTCGGTTATATTGTCTAAGGCGCAACAATAATCTAGCTGCATTGACCTTTCTACCTGGAGGGTCAAAAGTTCTTCTAAAAGCAGCGACAAAGGCATTATAATTATAGACTAACGGGTTATCATTCTCCCACAATGGATTGGCCCATCTCAGCGCCTTATCAATGAGTAGTGTGATAATGAATCCAACCTTCGCCCTATCTGTAGGGTAGGAGCGGGGTTGTAATTCGAAATGAATACCTATCTGGTTTAAAAAACCACGACACTTATCCGGAGAGCCACCATAACGTACAGGAGGAGTAATACGGGAAGAAGCACCTACTGTGGCTACCTCTAGACCTGAACTTACAGGGGAGATGGATGTAGTACGCATCTCTTCTGGTTGATTATTAGAACGAGATAATAAAGCCTGCAGCGCTAGAGCCATCTGATCCATTCTATGATCCATGGCCTCAAATCTAGAGTCGGAAGAACCAACCTGAGTGTTTGTACCTGCAGGATCCATTGGCCCTGTCGTAATGTCAGGATCGGGACAGGGATCCAACACGCAAAGTACAAACAGGAGGTAGGTACGTATACCGGACCTTAGAATGGCCGGACTAACGTAAGGAGTAAGCAAAGAATGGTCTAGAGACAAGCCGAGGTCGAGGGAACGAGAGAGCAGATAAGCGAGAGACAAGCCGAGTCAAAGGGTAATAGACAAGCCGGGTCAAAACCAAAGAGACAAATAGATAACAAGAGCACTGAGTGACTAGACAAGCTAGAACCACGACAGGGCAATGAACAAATGCATAAAGCCCTACTTTATACCCTGGTTCTAGATAGGTAATCACGCCCCCGACGAGTCCTGATTCGTGGTCGGGACTTGATTGACAGGTCGGAACGGATTGTCGTCATGACGTCGGCTACTGAGCGCCGTGTCATAAAAGGAAGCGGGTCCCTCGCGGCCGGCATGTAAACGGCCGAGAGAACTGCGAGGAACGAGTGAGTCAACCCCTCTGAGAGGATGAACGTCTAAGTATCTCACCTCCTCTGAGGACAACAGGTACCCTGACAAAAAGTCCATCTACAAGTCATCAAATTCGCTGCATTGTGACTTTTGATGCAGGTTGGCACACAATGCTATCAATTCTTGGCAGATATTGGCCAATCCTGACATCAGACGCTCAGATTAAATCAGTGATCTCTCCATTTCCGTCAGTTACAGCACGGAGAGGAAAAAACTTTAGGGACTTATTGGTACCTAGTCATTTTGGACCACTGGATAACTCACCCAAACCATACCTTCCTAGGGGCACATATAGGTGTGGACACTGTAGTGCCTGCCAGTATGTAGCTAAAGAAACTAGGATTTTCTCGGATAGCTCGAATCAGGACTTCCATTCAGTACAGTCCTTTTTTAATTGCCGTACGGAGGGAGTTATCTACCTTCTGACATGTTCCTGTGGAATTAAGTATGTCGGAAAGACTTTCCGCCCTTTCAAATTCCGTATTAGGGAACATGTAAATTCCGTCAGAAGGAGATTGGAAACTCCCATTTCCAGACATCTTAAGGCACATCATGCCAATTCATCCAGTAGGATACGTTTTATGGGCATAGAACTCATACCTCAGACCCAACGCAAAGGGGATTGGGATCGTAAACTAAAACAAAGGGAGTCCTACTGGATTAATAAATAAAAAACACTTTCTCCTCGGGGACTTAACAAAGGTTTTTCGTTTACATCATTCTTATAGAATCAAGGTTACTTTACATCCACGGTTAATAGGCTTAAAACCCATCTGACTAACCTTATTTAAATTTGCTGTCTGTAAATTTGTTAATATGTAAATAATAAAAGTTTTTTGTTTTCGTTCTTATGAACCCACTGTGTATAGCTCCACCGGCCTTCACCTGATTATACAGCGCCTCCTATTGACTATCTCTTTAAATTATGATGGCTCTTTTTACACTTGCAGTTAAGATTATCTTTGAAACAATTTCCTTTTCCCTTGCCCCATTATTACTGATACTACATAGGAGCTATTTATTGGATCCTCCCAATATGCAATAGTAAATGAGAGTCTATTTCGATCAGTGGAGATATGAGATTGTCTCCTATCCCACTTTGATCCTTATCCCACAGGCTCCCTTTGACAGTATATTCGTTTATTGGATATTATTTCTTTTACTCTTTTCATTGCAAGATCTTTACTTTATTATTCTTTAGTCCTGAAGTGTGAGGGGGGTGAAATGTTTGACCCTTCACTCACAGGTACTTATCAACTTACCATATATTAGCCATCAAAAACACCTTATTAGGTGCTTGAGTTATATGACAACTTAACGAGCATTTTCTTGCACTGACCGGTCTGCTGAGCGGGTAGGGTGCAGGACATTATCCCGCCCCTTATGGTGATTGATTGGGCTCAAACCGTATCCCCACTCGAGCAGACCGGCCCGTGATAGAATAGGCGTGACCGATATTTAGTCACTCATTCCACACCCCTCCCCTCTGTCTAATCTTGACGGCCGTGCTGGTCGTCCTATGACCAGCGTCGGTGTTCGAGATGCGGCGGGAAGGGGGCGTGGCGGACCTCATTGGATCAACTTTGATTGATCCACACAATATCTAATGAATAGCCGTAAGAGGTTATGACGCGGAGAGGAGGCGTGTTGACAGAACGCAATTCACTCACGCCCTCCATACGCTCGATCAGCTGCAGGGTGTTTCGCCCTGATTTTACAGGTATTTAAGTGGCTTGTGTGCACACAGTGTTTGACTTGCTCCTGACGACGGCGTGTATCCATGCTGAAACGCGCGTCGAGCGCTTTCTTTTTCTTTTTTATATTTATTTTCACTCTTTAGGTAGCACTTAGGCAGTTAGTATGTGGTGATCACTTAGTTATCCAGGTTATTCAGGATTTTAGGACAGGCTGTATTTGGTCTTGGTGGTTGTTATCCACAAGTAGATTTTCTTAGGCAGCCTTATGAGAGTTGGGACCCTCCTTTTACCCCATTTTTTGTGGTGGGCATTTATCTGCTCCTATATTTAGGTAGCTGTAGGTTAAGGAGGTTTAGGGGACTGTGTAGTTTATTTTCTCTCTCTCTCCCCCCACCCATTATTCATCTCTTCCTTTCCTGTTACCTGGCATTCAAGTGCCTTTTCTGTGTCCAGAGCTGCTTCTCAGGATCCCCTTGTTCCAAGGGTCTCCTTCTTTGTACTATTTTTTCTGAGTTACCCCCTACTTTGCAGATCTGAGGTAGGCCATTTATAGGACTATTTCCACTGCTTTGCATGAGTTTGTGAAGCTTTGTAACTACCCTATCATTTTTCTCTTTATTATAAGAGCCGTAGCTGCCGCCGCCCTGCTGGTAGCCGAAGCTGATAAGCTTACTCTGGGTCAGGAACTCTACGTGCGAGTCCCACACGCAGTACAGACGTTGCTAGACTATAAAGGCAATCATTGGTTTAGCAATAGCCGCATGACTAAGTATCAAGCTATGTTATGTGAAAACCCGAGAGTGCATCTAGAGACTGTTAATACCTTGAATTCAGCTACCCTTTTGCCACAACCTACTGAGAGTCAACATTATTGCCTGGAGGTGATGGATGAAGTGTTTTCAAGTAGGCCGGACCTTCGTGATTTTCCCATCCAGAACCCTGATGTCCAGTACTATACGGACGGCAGTAGTTATGTGAAAGAAGGGATTCACTATGCAGGATATGCAGTGACAACCATAGACAAGGTGATAGAAGCTCGGCCATTGTCAAAAGGAACATCGGTACAGAAGGCAGAACTTATCGCACTCACACGAGCGCTACAATTGGCTGAAGGTTTGAGGGTGAACATCTACACGGACTCCAAGTATGCGTTTTTAACCACTCATGCCCATGGAGCCTTGTATAAAGAAAGAGGACTGCTGAACTCAGAGGGTAAAGAAATCAAGTACGCAGCTGAGATATTACAACTACTGGAAGCCGTGTGGGAACCGAAAGAAGTTGGTATCATACATTGTCGAGCGCATCTGAAAGGTGATGGTGATGTAACAAAAGGAAATCGGATGGCAGATAATGCAGCCAAGCGTGCCGCTGAATCAGGAAAACAGGAGTATGTGGAACGTATAGCTGCTCTCATACCGACCCCTCTGTCTCAATGGACTCCAGTTTATACAGTTCAAGAAGAAGAGTGGTTAAAGACTGAAGCTGGGAAGTACCTGGAGAACAATTGGTATCAGTTAGAAGATGGAAGAATAGTTATTCCAGCATCGCTAGCCGTAGAAATTGTCCAGAATTATCATAACGGGACACATTTCGGAAGAGAGAGCATGGAAGAATCTCTTAGGAAGCATTTCTACATACCAAGATTGTCCAACTTGACTCAAGCCATTGTACGAAGATGTGTGATATGTGCCAAGAACAACGCAAGGCAAGGTCCAGTGAAACCACCGGGAGTCCACTATATGGGAGGACTCCCTATGTCCGATCTCCAAATAGACTATACGGTAATGCCTAAATCCGGCGGACATCGCTACCTACTAGTAGTTGTGTGTACCTACTCAGGTTGGGTAGAAGCATGTCCTACTCATGCAGAGAAAGCAGGAGAAGTTGTGCGATTCCTGTTGCGAGAAATAATACGGAATATGGACTACCATGCTCTATAGGATCGGATAATGGTCCAGCCTTTGTTCACCAGTGCCTACAACAACTGACTCATATGCTTGGTATAAAGTGGAAACTTCATACGGCATATAGGCCTCAGAGCTCTGGGAAAGTGGAAAGGATGAACAGAACTATTAAGAACCAATTGGCAAAGATGTGTCAAGAAACTCAACTTAAATGGAATGTTCTTTTGCCAATAGCTCTGTTACGCATTCGTAGTACACCTACCAGAAGGATGGGTCTCTCACCTTTTGAAATTATGTATGGGCGTCCACCTCCTGTACTTGGTAACTTAAGGGGGGATTTGAGTCAGTTGGGAGAAGGAATGACCCGGCAGCAGGTTGTAGAGTTGGGTAAAACTATGGAGGAGGTACAGAAATGGGTACAAGATAGATTACCTGTGAATATTTATCCACCTGTCCATTGTTATCATCCAGGAGACCAAGTTTGGGTAAAGGAGTGGAACAGTGTACCGTTGGGGCCAAAGTGGAGGGGTCCTTGTGTTGTTCTTTTGTCTACCCCTACAGCTATAAAGGTGGCTGAAGTGACTCCGTGGATTCATCACTCCAGGGTTAAACCAGCAGCAGTAGATTCTTGGCAAGCTACACCAGATCCAGAGAATCTCTGCAAGATCCGGTTAAAGCGTGTAACTCAGTCGGAGTGACGAGGAGATATTGGGACTTCAAGAGTAAACAAAGAGATCAACAAGTAGGTGTTTTGACGTCCATAATAAAGCCTGACCACCTACCCACGATACATAGCCAGAGTGTCTTGAAGGGACCTCTGTGAAGGGAAGAGAGGACTTGAAGGACTCCATTCCTTGCAGCCCTTACAACCTGGAAGCTGAGGTGCCATCGCACGGTCGAAGAATGAGGACAAAGATGTCAGGAGTGATGTGTTTTATAATGTATATATGTGTGTTTTTAATTATTCAGGAAGGTAGAGGTACCGACACACCTGGCTGTGAGGTTTGCATTAAGACTACAAAAACAGGTAATCATATTTCCCAGACCCTTATTTGGCATTCACAATATGAGTGTAAAGGATATGTATCTAAGTGTAGATACTTAGGTATAGATTATAGTGTATGCCATTTAGGAGTAGGAGAACCTAAGTGTTTTAGTCCAGAGTATCAACCCCGTACAATTTGGTTGACCCTTCGGAATGGAGACTCACAGGGGACCCTAATAAATAAGACAATACTAGAAACCGTACATTCTTCGGGTGTTCTGCTATTTGATGCATGTAAGGCGATATCAAGTGGTAGAAAACCGTGGAATGTATGTGGGGATCTTAAATGGGAAAGAATGTATGGGTCTAATGATAAGTGGCTTGGTGAATGGTGTCGGGAGCAAGGATTTGGCTTTATTGCTCATGGTAGCTCTGTTTGGAATGGAAATAAACTGTACAAAAAAGATGGTTTGCATCTTTCTCAAAAGGGAACAAATGTTCTCAGTGAGCAGTTCAGAGGTTTTGCTATGATGTATTTAAAATAGGAGGGGGGGGGGCAAAAGGGTGATAAAACATCAATCCAATTGTCCCCCAAAACAAGGACAGAAGGTGCCTGTAGCAAGTGTGTTAAAAAATGATAAGCTTAGAGTCATGTCTACAAATGCTCGCAGTTTAGGGAATAAGATCCATGAACTTGTGGCAATAATGGCAACTGATAGTGTAGATTTAGTCGCTGTTACTGAGACATGGTATAATGAGAAAAATGACTGGGACATAGCAATACCAGGGTACTCTTTATATAGAAAAGACAGGGAAGGCAAGAAAGGGGGAGGGGTGGCCCTGTATGTAAAGAATAGCATAAAATCTAGCCTAATAAAGGTTAGTGAGGCGAACATAGAGTCAGTTTGGGTTACGTTAGAATTTGGTAATCACACAGTAACTCGTGTAGGTGTGATTTATAGGCCCCCAGGACAAATTGAAGAGTTAGATAATCTACTAGTTGAAGAAATAGCTAAAATGACAATGAAGGGGGAAGTTATCATCATGGGTGACTTTAATCTTCCTGATGTAAATTGGAAAACAAAAATAGCTACTTGTGCCAGGAGCACACATATTCTAAACTCCCTACTGGGATTGTCTCTAAAACAAGTCGTTGAGGAGCCAACTCGTAAAGAGGCCATACTAGATTTAGTGTTAACAAATGGAGATTTGGTATCAGATATTACTGTAGGTGAAAGTTTAGGATCCGGTGATCATCAGTCAGTGTGGTTTAATATAAGAACAGTGACTGAGTCACACCACACAAAAACAAAAGTTTTAGACTTTAGAAAAACAGACTTTTCCAAAATTAGAATATGTGTAAAGGAGTCATTATCAGACTGGAGCAATTTAAATGGAGTCCAAAAGAAATGGGATTATTTAAAAGTTGCACTACTGAAGGCAACAGAAAATTGCATTAGGCTTGTCAGTAAAAGCAAAAAATTCAAGAAACCACTGTGGTACTCCACAGATGTAGCCAAAATAGTAAAAAACAAAAAGTTAGCATTTAGTAATTATAAAAAAACCCAGAGTGAGGAAGACAGAATGACCTATAAGATTAGGCAGAAAGAGGCTAAGCAAGTTATAAGAGCTTCCAAATCACACACAGAAGAGAAAATAGCACAGTCAGTAAAAAAGGGGGACAAAACCTTTTTTAGATACATAAATGAGAAAAGAAAAGTAAAACAAGGATTAGTTAGATTAAAAACAAAAGAAGGGGGGGGCGGAGCCCAGCTGCAAAGCGGAGAGGTCGCATGGCGCCGAAGCTCCGGAGAAATTCTTACAGAATTAGCACAATCAGACCAGCAAAAACCCTTAAAATCGGCACAAAAAAACGGCAAGTGGTGGCTGACCAGACATGGGTCGGAAATCTAAAAAGCCGAAGCCGGATCAGCAAGGACATAACCACGATATCGGAGCAATGTGGAGGCAAGCAAGCAGGGCCCAAGATGGCCGCCCTAGCCGACACATACTCCGACTTCTCCGATGAAATCTCCCTGGAGGAGGACGAGCTCGTTATGCCGAAACCACCGGCTGCTACTACCAAACCCCACAGCCCAGACGGGGCGCCGATTACAACCTCGGTACTAAAGTCTCTGCTGGCTAACCTACAGTCCACGCTACAAGGGGACATAGCCACCCTCCGGGTGGAGCTGCAAGGCATAAACTCGAGGCTGGGAGCCATGGAAGTCTCCTCAGCAGCTCACAGCACGAGTATCACCTCCATGCAGAAGGAGATCACGCACCTGCAAAAACAAAATGCAGAATTTGAACGGCGGTTCGCCGCTGTAGAGGATGAACGCCGAGCAACTAACATAAAAGTAAGGGGACTGCCCGATGACATACCTGCCGAGGAGATACCGCACTACACACGCAGGCTGCTGGCTGAACTACTCTCACTGAAAGCAGCCAAAGCCATCCAACTCGACGGCACATTCAGGATCCCGAAACCGGCTAGAGCCCCAGCGACGGCCACGCGAGACCTGATAATTTGTTTTTAACACAGGAAGGACAGGGCCGCAACCCTAGCAGCGACCAGAAACCGGGCACAACTCACGTTTGAAGGCCATGCCCTGTCTTTCTTTGCAGATCTCACAGGAGGCACGTTGGCCTGGAGGGGGTCGTTAAAACCCTTCACCACGATACTCTGACAAATGGACATACCATACAGGTGGCGCCCCGACCGCTCCCTCCTAATCCAGAAGGGCGAAGATAAACATGTGGTCCACGACCTCCACGGGGCACGGGACTTACTTCAGGCTTTGGGCCTACCACAGGATTCTATGCACCGCACGACATCCCAAACTACCACGAGGCTTCCGCACAGCTGGGACCCTGAACGGGCAACAATCTTTGTGCCGCGACGACCCAGGCAGGAGCCTTCTGATGGAACCGGCACCTAGAGACCCAGAAAGACCCAAGAACTGTTTCCCCGACACTACTGGGACAATACGCCTATTTGGCATTTTGACTCACCACTTGGACTTACCACTCACTTAACCCTTCCTCAGCCTCATTTATATTACTGTTTTATATTATTATTAGTGTTCTATATTATTATTGTTTTATAGTATTATTCTTTTTTACTATCTCTAATGAGCAATTGAAACACGTATTATTTTGCCAGGGCGACCGCACACGCAGCCTCCTCTCCGCTCCTATCACTCTCTGATACCACGTTAGGCAACACTCAGACCCCCCCTCCTGTCGGTCCGGAGGACCCACGGGGTGACATTAGAGGGAATAGTGAAATGACACACCAACACCTCCGTAAACCAGCAGCTAAAAACGAAGAATACGTGCCCATTCAGTGACATACTCTGCATAAGCATATTTCCCTAAATTAACATCGAGCAGCAATCGCTAGTTATCTGTACAGCATGATATAAGTTTTCTTTTATTAGCTACTAAGCACAGCAGATCTAGAATGTTATTGATGTCTACTAGCAATGTTATGCCTAGGGATTTCCTTCTTACTCACTCTTTTATTTTTAACTACCACCACTAAGATACGCCTTAGTAAATTATGCTGGTAACACCAGCACTTCACAAGCAGTCAGTCCGTAAGCCTGGATCAGTACCTCATCTGCCTCACCTTATAACTGACGTGTTGATTTAATCATTGTTGAACTATTTTATAACATAAAATGTGCAAGGTTCAGATATGCCAAACAATTGTCTTTAACTGTTGACTTAAAAACTGGCACTAGCTATTCTGGCATTGCTTGCTTCTATGTACCCTTCGTGCACGACAAAATAACGAATTTTAAAAAAAAAACAAAAGAAGGAAGGTGATATAGATTAATTTAGAAATAAACAAATATGTTTAAATGTCTATCTGTTCCTGTCCAAATCTGAGATGATTAAATTGCGTATACGCAGAAGTAAGTTCACACTGACACATGGAGTTCAGGTTAAAAGCACTTCAGAAAATTTAATGGCATCTGGTTAGAAAACGGGTATGCAGACCCTTTTAAAGGCAAAATGACATCATCATTGAATATCAGATAATAACAAATAAACATCATTAATTGGATTAAATGTTAAGTGGCTATATCAGTGTCCACCCATCAATATTATTAATTGGCTCAGGGATTTGAGTGACTAGCTAGGTGTCCTCCCACCGGGAGGTGGTATTGTTCTGGACACGGGTGTGGACAGATGGCTCAAGCGCCATCTCTCCCAGCATGAGGCTTACTCGGTGGGAAGGGGGGCTTGAGCGTCATTTTGGGCAGTTAGTGATGTCAGACTCGTGGTCAGGTGCAAGGTTCTTTTTATGAATAGAACATTTCATTAGTACAGTGTTCTCATGGCCTTGGCTCTGGCCTTGGTTATACTTTGTTGCATGTCACAGGAGATTCAATAATTCCGGAGTCAGCTATGTCTTTTTAGAAAATACAGTCTCTATTCATTATACTAAATGCTGTTAGGAAATTCTGTCATGTAATGTAGACAAAATGGAGGGTCTGTCATAATGTGAGGTTATGTGAGATTAAAATGGAGTTAGTACAATAATTCAATACAGGTGCAATAAAGATTTTTAAATAATTCTACATCAGTCCCCCCTATGAAATGTTAGATTCTAAAAAAGATAAACTTTATTGGTTAGTTCCAGAAGACAGGTTAGCCCAAAGGCACAAAACCCTATGAAGTAACGGTTCTTAAAGTCTTCTTAGTTCTTCAGAGGGACATCATAAAATAGACAAGCTTACATTACCATATGGACCTGTGTTATCTGGAGTATAGGCACTACAAGTCATGGTGACAGGTAAACATTGTTGGTTGCGATAGATATAATAAATGCAAATCAAAATATTATTATTATTGGCAGTGACGGTTGGGAAAATGGACTCAAACTTTCCTTTTACTGCAAAATCATCTGGTACCCCCCTTGGCACACCTATGGCATCAATATATATGTGTCAAACTTTCCCTTTAGAGGGGTGCTCCTCTTTGTGTTCTGAAGCATGAATGTGGTGTGTCAAGAGTACCTTGTCATGTATTATGTGTATGGACATAATAACCTTGGCTAGGGCACATTTGCTTATGCATTGTAGTATTAAACCTGTCCCACGCTACATCAGCGTAGGTGGACTCGGATCATTTAGTCAATATTAATATCACTACAAACTCAGGATGGGCAAATAATCCTGAGGAAGCTTGGCGTTTGGATCTTTTTAGCTTCACGAGGTCTCCTTTTGGGGTCCTCGGCTTTCCATCGATGGCAGGTGGTCAGGCATTATTATGGCCATCAAACACCTACTTGTTGGTATCTTTTTATTTTTTTTTAACAAGTCATTTTTCATTTAGAGTCAAAAGTGTGTCAAAATCAACGAATGTTACTTCCCATGTGTCTTGAATCTGGAACAATGAATCCACTGAGTGATCTCTGCAACTTTCACAATGCACTATTGGGTATATGGTCTTGGTTGTCACATTGATGACCGGCTAGTGCATATTTGACCCAGCAGCTCTTTGGCACCTGGATATAGTCACTTGGATTCTTGAAAGGGGTAGTGAGAGTTAGCTAGGTGCTTTGGATTCTCCTTCTCTTCTGCCTGAGCTGTCCTTGGCACAAATGACACAGGATCGGCAGTAACTGATGATTAGAGGAGTAATTCTAGGTGCTTTAGAGTATTTAGAGATCAAAGAGTTCATGAGGGTCTTGGATAGGTATAAAGTTCCATGGGCCCACTGCCCAGTACATGTTTTTGGGTAAACAGAACTTGAGAGTGTTGGAGTACAGCCCGTCTTCAAGGGTTGCCCCTTTCTGTTTTTCCAGCTTTGTATTTCTTCAGGGTCAGCAGCTGCTTGTCATTCTTTCAGAAGCTTGAGATCTGTGGGTAGGATCTACATGGTGAGTATAGAAGTTTCTTCAGCGGACACCCTTCTGTCCACTTCCCTTGGTGCACTTGTGGCTTGGTTGGCAGCTTTTGGTCAGCTGAGTGGTGCTTCTTATCTTCCAAATTGATCCAAAATAATGTGCTGCACCCAGGGCATATCTTGAGTCAGTGTAGGTATTGGCATGTCTTCCTTCAGGCATTTTGTATGCCACTGAGAAGGCTGTCAATTCAGCGTCTTGAGCAGATGTGGGTGAGGAAAGTGAAGATGCTTGACGTACCTGATCTTCTGTAGCATCAGCAAATCCAGTATGGTACCTTTCCTCTTTATCCGCAAACAGAGTGGAGTCAGGATCTGGTAAAGCTACTGCATGCTCTGTTGAAAGGTGTCTTGTTTCTTCTTTCATCTGTTCAAAGCAACCATGAGGAGCAGTAGAAGAGGTTTCCTCACCTATTTCTGTGTGAGATTGGGGGGTATTTGTCTTTCTATTTACAGTTCTCTTGCTGACCCCCCTCTGTAGAGAGTTGTAAATTGATTGTTCATGTTTTGTTCTAATGAGTCAGGTTCCTTTCATGAGAATTCTGGGGACTTAGTGAAGAAAAAACATGAGGGACAGCCACCTCCCTTACAGGTGTCTTACTTCCATGGGAATCTGGGTCAGGACCGCACTATTTCCTTGAGAGTGCCCAAAACAGTTCTTTCATGATGAAGTGCACCTCCACCAGTCTGAATAATGTGTGGTATTCCCCCCTGGGAAGTGGCGGAAGAGTGGCCAGAGCAACTTTTCTTCAAAATATAATGTTGTCAGGTAGAGGCAGAGTTGTCTATGAGCGGAGGAAATTGGTAAGGAATAAGAAGGGAGGAAGCATATAAAGGATATGGATATGGTAGTGGGGGGATGGAAGAATGAGTAGTGGATAGAGCGAGAGGGGAAGAAGGTGGAGTAGGAGGAGGAGAAGGTGGAGTAGAGGGAGGAGTAGAAAGAGGAGAGAGGAGTAAGAGCAGGAAGAAGGAGTAGGAGGAGGAGAAGGAGGAATAGAGGAGAAGTAGGAGGAGAGAGGAGAAGGTGGAGTAGAAGGAGAAAGTGGAGTAGAGGGAGGAGTAGGAGGAGGAGAAGGAGGAATAGAGGGAGGAGTAGGAAGAGGAGGGAGGAGTAAGAGCAGGAGGAAGGAGTAGGAGGAGTAGAGGAGAAGTAGGAGGAAAGAGGAGAAGGTGGAGTAGAGGGAGGAGTAGAGGAGAAGTAGGAGGAGAGAGGAGAAGGTGGAGTAGAGGGAGGAGTAGGAGGAGAAAGTGGGAGGAATAGAGGGAGGAGTAGGAAGAGGAGAGAGGAGAAGGTGGAGTAGAGGGAGGAGTAGGAGGAGAAAGTGGAGAAGTAGGAGGAGAGAGGAGAAGGTGGAGTAGAGGGAGGAGTAGGAGGAGAAAGTGGAGAAGTAGGAGGAGAGAGGAGAAGGTGGAGTAGAGGGAGGAGTAGGAGGAGAAAGTGGAGAAATAGGAGGAGAGAGGAGAAGGTGGAGTAGAGGGAGGAGTAGGAGTAGAAAGTGGAGTAGAGGGAGGAGTAGGAAGAGGAGGGAGGAGTAAGAGCAGGAGAAGGGAGTAGGAGGAGTAGAGGAGAAGTAGGAGGAAAGAGGAGAAGGTGGAGTAGAGGGAGGAGGAGGAGTAGAGGAGAAGTAGGAGGAGAGAGGAGAAGGTGGAGTAGAGGGAGGAGTAGGAGGAGAAAGTGGAAGACTGTAGGTGAAGGGGAGGGATCGGTGGAAGGAGTAAGCGGGGGTGGGCAGGTAAGGGAGCAGACAGGTGATGTAGCAATGGAGGATACATCAGAAATCAAGACTAGGTAGAAATGCAATGGAGGCTGCGAATAGCCCATGTACAACAACTATTTACTGGCCCTATGCTTTCCCTAGAGAAAAATAATAAAAGGCTAACATCTTGGGTAAAAGGCTCATCTTGGGTAACTCACAAACATAGAGCCAATAATACACTTGGCTCTGGTGGAAAGTGCCTCTGGATCTTTTAAGGGTGATCCCACACCTTCTTTCAATCTCCTCCTGGTCTCCTCCACTTTAAACCAATATGATAGGAATAGAGAAGGGCAGCTCCAAGGAAGGTTGTAACAAAATTTATTTGTATATGTAAAAAATATTCAATATAAAATGATTCAAAGATCAATAAAATAATATCTATGTAGAATGAGTCTAAAACGCGTTTCGCCAGTAACTGGCTTCCTCAGTTGGTCCAGTTGAGAGCTCACTTTCACCTTACTGTCACTGTGGGCACCCCTTCCCTTTTTTTTATAACATGCTCATCTTGTCTGCACAGGCCTCGAACGTTTCATTCCGTGGGTGTCCCACAGTGGCTAGCCCACCACATCTCCCACACCAGACTTGTGCCCGTGGAGACAGACGCTATCCCTGACTCTCGTTCTTTATTTTATTAATTTATATCTAACATCTCAAAATGTAATTCCTACTTATATCACAAATATACATTATCACAATTGTATGTCTCGCAAATGGGATAAAATTTATTCTACTCTTCACTGATAATGTATTTTTAAAACATACAAAACAGACAAATAACATTGTCTTCTGCAAAATAAATGGAAAAGATAATGGAGATTTTGTTAAGCTTATAATTGGCTATACATTAATTCACATTTCTTGTTCTCCAGTTTCTGGATGTTAATGACAATGTACAATGTAATAGAGCAGCAGAAAATGCTAGCAGAATGCTTGGTTGCATAGGGAGAGGTATTAGCAGTAGGGAGAGGGAAATGCTCATGCCATTGTACAGAACACTGGTGAGACCTCACTTAGAGTACTGGATACAGTACTGGAGACCATATCTTCAGAAGGATATGGATACCTTAGAGAGAGTTCAAAGAAGGGCTACTAAACTGGTTCATGGATTGCAGGATAAAATTCACCAGGAAAGGTTAAAGGATCTTAACAGGTATAGCTTGGTGAAAAGACGAGACAGGGGAAAAATGATAAAAGCATTTTAAGTACATAAAGGGAAACAACACAGTAAAAGTGGAGACTATATTTAAAAGAAGGAAAACTACCATAACAAGAGGACATAGTCTCAAAAATAGAGGGACAAAGGTTTAAAAATAATATCAGGAAGTATTACTGAGAGGGTAGTGGATGCATGGAATAGCCTTCCAACTGTAGTGGTAGAGGTTAACTCAGTAGAAGTGTTTAAGCATGCGTGGGATAGGCATAAGGCTAAGCACTTGCTGCTAGTAACAGATCTAGAATTAATACACTATAATGCCCCAAAGTCTCAATTCCTATGCATATGCAATAATAAAATATCTGGGCTTACAACAAAAATTATGTTAGTCAGTCTTTTAATCTTGGAGGCAAACATTATCCAGTAAAAAAAAACAGATTGGAACACACTCCCACCTTATTCATTTGTTAATAGTTATGCTTATAATGTTAACTGGTTCCTTTTCAATTAGATCAAAACATTTTGAAACCAATCCTTAATTGTATTACCATTTGTTCAAGAAATCTTGGCTTATTAGAACTTTCTTTTAGTAAATGTTCTTTAAGATAACCCTTCTTCCAGCATGTTATCAATCTTTGTATACAAAGGTCAAACACACTTGTTACTTACACGTGAATCGATACACATATATACACATATATATAATATATCTACATATTAACCATCACTTGTCACAGACACTTTCCTGATATAGGGAAACTAATAGCAGGATTATTTTAGTAATTGTAACTTTTTTGTTCATAATATGTGGGAATTAAGGAAGACAGCATGTCTTTAAGATAGGATGAGCATGACACAATATATGGGCGGATATGACCTCACTGATATGGTAAGGGCAGAGTGAGGGCAGGAGGAGGCGTGAGTACTAAGGACAACCTTCTTTTGTTCTAGGGGCCATCTTCTTTTAGGGCATTTCAGCTTGCAGTAGCTTAATAAAAATAAATCAGAGCAGCAACATTCTGCAAAATGAAATACTAAACTATGGACAGACTTGACGGATTAAATAAGACAAATGAAAACATTATACATTTAACAGCCCGTGAAGCTTTGGGATAACATGGTGCAAAAATAAACTCATGGGATGCAACTAACCTCCCCCGTCATTCACCAGCTATTAATCACCCAACACGTCCAAATACATATACTACGCCACGGAACCTGCTGGCGTCTCACAAATGGCAACAACAACAACAACACACAAACCCTAGAAACCTCCTATACGACACATCACTCCTATGTAAGTAGCAAAATACACAATTAGAATATTTTCTAGCAAAAATTCCATTGCTAAGTCTTATCAGTAGTTTCTGAATAACTCTACGGAAGGGACAAATCTGAATCCGCAAGCACGCAACCCCCCCCCCCCCCCCCGCGTCCCACAGAAAGCAAGAGAGAGAGAGGCGGGGGGAAGGCGGGGGAGAGACTGCCAGCTGTCAATGCTGTACAGTAACAAGACAGAAGGATAGCCACGTTACAGTTATTGCAAAAGCAAAGAGACACAAAAACACAACATTTAGTAATACTCTCAGTGAAACTCAATACAAAACCCCCACCCTCTACCAGGGTAATGGCTAACACAAAATACAAAAACAATTATTATGATATACATACATTCTTAACCCTTTGTGATCTAGTTCTTCCTCAACCCAACCTTCCTGCTGAATAGCTCTTGCTACTCTGTCAGTAATCTACGCCAGCTTTCTGGCTGCAATCTACCACATGAAGGCACAGCAATTTTACACACTTTAGCAATCTCTATCTTCAACTAGATCACACGCGTTAGCCAGCCCTTATTGGGCTTTTCTAATCCCTGTTCCCCTCCCCCTATAAAAGGCGTCCCAGATATAGAGGAGAAAGGTTTTAAACAGAGTGTCTACAATGGTGGACTGCCACTCGAGAGGGTGGGTCCCCCCAAGTGCGTCTTCCCAAAACGTAGACTAGTCACTAATTGGAGCGAGGTGAGAAGTGTGTGACCAATCACTTCTCTCACAATAAAAATAGGAGAGGATAGTGTATATAACTCAGGAAGTATAGAAAAGGTAGAAAAAAGTAAAGTGGAATTTTAGAGACAGACACAGGAGTTTGAATGACTCCCAATTTAAACAAAAACAACAATACAATTGAAATACAGTGCATGCATCACAGTTCAAATAAAATCAACAGTAATCCCTTTCCTTTACTCGTGTGACCAAAGTCACCTCCCTCAACCTCGTAGTGTCCCCGCTCGGAGAATGACTTCCTCAAGTCTCACTACCAGCGGCCAAGGATAACAGCTAACACCGGTCCGAAATCCATATGCCTCCCTCGTTACAGCAGTCCACTAGGAGTGGCCACCTCTATCCTCACCCTCGTAGTGCCCCTATGAACCCACTCATAAGTCCCACTACCCCGTGGTGATGAAGACAGCAATGCCTGCCCGAATTCACGCACCACAAATAAAAATTGGAATGACTCCAGCTCAGCGCTCAAAGCTGGAGGGTACCACCTCTCTGCAAGCAGAGCTATGTACACAATGAGGCTAGCTAGGCTATCAAAGTGACACCAGAAGGATCCCCAGGAAACTATGAGTCTACACAATCTCCACAGATCCAACACCCCTCTTTTTCCATACAGCCACAGCCACGAGGCTCCTAAAAGAGGTAAACAGGCAAAGAAGACCCCCAGGAAAACTTCCACAGGTCCACCCCCCTTTTTCCCTACAGCCACAGCCACGTGGCTCCTAAAAGGAGTAAACAGGCAACAGAGGACTCCAGGCAAATCCCCCGGGTCCACCCCCCTTTATCCCAAAAGGGGTAAACAGACAAACATAGGACCCCCAGGCAAACTACCACAGGTCCACCCCCCTTTTATCCCAAAAAGGGGAAACAAACAAACATAGGACCCCCAGGCAAACTACCACAGGTCCACCCCCCTTTTATCAAATAAACACTCAACCCGGGCACTTAAACTAAAACAGGCCAATTCAAACACACCCAGGCAACAGACAGACTATAAATGCAGGTAAACAAGTGAGTAACAAGACACCGGGCAAGATATTACCTGTCTTTGATGTCCTCCCGGGAAGCAGTCACAGACACGTGGACGGGTCAATCAAAGGGGCCGGAACATACCGGTGGCTCTGCAGAAGTCTCTACCGTGTAATCGGAGGTGATCAGTCTCCCTTTCCTTCCCCCAGGATTCCCCCGTCCAACAGCATCTTCCTTAGGACGGCTTACCGGCCAGAGGCCATAGCCCGATGCCCCACGTTCTGGGCACCAAATTGATATAGATTAATTTAGAAATAAACAAATATGTTTAAATGTCTATCTGTTCCTGTCCAAATCTGAGATGATTAAATTGCGTATACGCAGAAGTAAGTTCACACTGACACATGGAGTTCAGGTTAAAAGCACTTCAGAAAATTTAATGGCATCTGGTTAGAAAACGGGTATGCAGACCCTTTTAAAGGCAAAATGACATCATCATTGAATATCAGATAATAACAAATAAACATCATTAATTGGATTAAATGTTAAGTGGCTATATCAGTGTCCACCCATCAATATTATTAATTGGCTCAGGGATTTGAGTGACTAGCTAGGTGTCCTCCCACCGGGAGGTGGTATTGTTCTGGACACGGGTGTGGACAGATGGCTCAAGCGCCATCTCTCCCAGCATGAGGCTTACTCGGTGGGAAGGGGGGCTTGAGCGTCATTTTGGGCAGTTAGTGATGTCAGACTCGTGGTCAGGTGCAAGGTTCTTTTTATGAATAGAACATTTCATTAGTACAGTGTTCTCATGGCCTTGGCTCTGGCCTTGGTTATACTTTGTTGCATGTCATAGGAGATTCAATAATTCCGGAGTCAGCTATGTCTTTTTTAGAAAATACAGTCTCTATTCATTATACTAAATGCTGTTAGGAAATTCTGTCATGTACTGTAGACAAAATGGAGGGTCTGTCATAATGTGAGGTTATGTGAGATTAAAATGGAGTTAGTACAATAATTCAATACAGGTGCAATAAAGATTTTTAAATAATTCTACATCAGTCCCCCCTATGAAATGTTAGATTCTAAAAAAGATAAACTTTATTGGTTAGTTCCAGAAGACAGGTTAGCCCAAAGGCACAAAACCCTATGAAGTAACGGTTCTTAAAGTCTTCTTAGTTCTTCAGAGGGACATCATAAAATAGACAAGCTTACATTACCATATGGACCTGTGTTATCTAGAGTATAGGCACAACAAGTCATGGTGACAGGTAAACATTGTTGGTTGCGATAGATATAATAAATGCAAATCAAAATATTATTATTATTGGCAGTGACGGTTGGGAAAATGGACTCAAACTTTCCTTTTACTGCAAAATCACCTGGTACCCCCCTTGGCACACCTATGGCATCAATATATATGTGTCAAACTTTCCCTTTAGAGGGGTGCTCCTCTTTGTGTTCTGAAGCATGAATGTGGTGTGTCAAGAGTACCTTGTCATGTATTATGTGTATGGACATAATAACCTTGGCTAGGGCACATTTGCTTATGCATTGTAGTATTAAACCTGTCCCACGCTACATCAGCGTAGGTGGACTCGGATCATTTAGTCAATATTAATATCACCACAAACTCAGGATGGGCAAATAATCCTGAGGAAGCTTGGCGTTTGGATCTTTTTAGCTTCACGAGGTCTCCTTTTGGGGTCCTCGGCTTTCCATCGATGGCAGGTGGTCAGGCATTATTATGGCCATCAAACACCTACTTGTTGGTATCTTTTTATTTTTTTTTAACAAGTCATTTTTCCTTTAGAGTCAAAAGTGTGTCAAAATCAACAAATGTTACTTCCCATGTTGCAGAGAGTCTTGAATCTGGAACAATGAATCCACTGAGTGATCTCTGCAACTTTCACAATGCACTATTGGGTATATGGTCTTGGTTGTCACATTGATGACCGGCTAGTGCATATTTGACCCAGCAGCTCTTTGGCACCTGGATATAGTCACTTGGATTCTTGAAAGGGGTAGTGAGAGTTAGCTAGGTGCTTTGGATTCTCCTTCTCTTCTGCCTGAGCTGTCCTTGGCACAAATGACACAGGATCGGCAGTAACTGATGATTAGAGGAGTAATTCTAGGTGCTTTAGAGTATTTAGAGATCAAAGAGTTCATGAGGGTCTTGGATAGGTATAAAGTTCCATGGGCCCACTGCCCAGTACATGTTTTTGGGTAAACAGAACTTGAGAGTGTTGGAGTACAGCCCGTCTTCAAGGGTTGCCCCTTTCTGTTTTTCCAGCTTTGTATTTCTTCAGGGTCAGCAGCTGCTTGTCATTCTTTCAGAAGCTTGAGATCTGTGGGTAGGATCTACATGGTGAGTATAGAAGTTTCTTCAGCGGACACCCTTCTGTCCACTTCCCTTGGTGCACTTGTGGCTTGGTTGGCAGCTTTTGGTCAGCTGAGTGGTGCTTCTTATCTTCCAAATTGATCCAAAATAATGTGCTGCACCCAGGGCATATCTTGAGTCAGTGTAGGTATTGGCATGTCTTCCTTCAGGCATTTTGTATGCCACTGAGAAGGCTGTCAATTCAGCGTCTTGAGCAGATGTGGGTGAGGAAAGTGAAGATGCTTGACGTACCTGATCTTCTGTAGCAACAGCAAATCCAGTATGGTACCTTTCCTCTTTATCCGCAAACAGAGTGGAGTCAGGATCTGGTAAAGCTACTGCATGCTCTGTTGAAAGGTGTCTTGTTTCTTCTTTCATCTGTTCAAAGCAACCATGAGGAGCAGTAGAAGAGGTTTCCTCACCTATTTCTGTGTGAGATTGGGGGGTATTTGTCTTTCTATTTACAGTTCTCTTGCTGACCCCCCTCTGTAGAGAGTTGTAAATTGATTGTTCATGTTTTGTTCTAACGAGTCAGGTTCCTTTCATGAGAATTCTGGGGACTTAGTGAAGAAAAAACATGAGGGACAGCCACCTCCCTTACAGGTGTCTTACTTCCATGGGAATCTGGGTCAGGACCGCACTATTTCCTTGAGAGTGCCCAAAACAGTTCTTTCATGATGAAGTGCACCTCCACCAGTCTGAATAATGTGTGGTATTCCCCCCTGGGAAGTGGCGGAAGAGTGGCCAGAGCAACTTTTCTTCAAAATATAATGTTGTCAGGTAGAGGCAGAGTTGTCTATGAGCAGAGGAAATTGGTAAGGAATAAGAAGGGAGGAAGCATATAAAGGATATAGATATGGTAGTGGGGGGATGGAAGAATGAGTAGTGGATAGAGCGAGAGGGGAAGAAGGTGGAGTAGGAGGAGGAGAAGGTGGAGTAGAGGGAGGAGTAGAAAGAGGAGAGAGGAGTAAGAGCAGGAAGAAGGAGTAGGAGGAGGAGAAGGAGGAATAGAGGAGAAGTAGGAGGAGAGAGGAGAAGGTGGAGTAGAAGGAGAAAGTGGAGTAGAGGGAGGAGTAGGAGGAGGAGAAGGAGGAATAGAGGGAGGAGTAGGAAGAGGAGGGAGGAGTAAGAGCAGGAGGAAGGAGTAGGAGGAGTAGAGGAGAAGTAGGAGGAAAGAGGAGAAGGTGGAGTAGAGGGAGGAGTAGGAGGAGGAGTAGAGGAGAAGTAGGAGGAGAGAGGAGAAGGTGGAGTAGAGGGAGGAGTAGGAGGAGAAAGTGGGAGGAATAGAGGGAGGAGTAGGAAGAGGAGAGAGGAGAAGGTGGAGTAGAGGGAGGAGTAGGAGGAGAAAGTGGAGGATAAGTAGGAGGAGAGAGGAGAAGGTGGAGTAGAGGGAGGAGTAGGAGGAGAAAGTGGAGAAGTAGGAGGAGAGAGGAGAAGGTGGAGTAGAGGGAGGAGTAGGAGGAGAAAGTGGAGTAGAGGGGGAGTAGGAAGAGGAGGGAGGAGTAAGAGCAGGAGGAAGGAGTAGGAGGAGTAGAGGAGAAGTAGGAGGAAAGAGGAGAAGGTGGAGTAGAGGGAGGAGTAGGAGGAGGAGGAGAGGAGAAGTAGGAGGAGAGAGGAGAAGGTGGAGTAGAGGGAGGAGTAGGAGGAGAAAGTGGAAGACTGTAGGTGAAGGGGAGGGATCGGTGGAAGGAGTAAGCGGGGGTGGGCAGGTAAGGGAGCAGACAGGTGATGTAGCAATGGAGGATACATCAGAAATCAAGACTAGGTAGAAATGCAATGGAGGCTGCGAATAGCCCATGTACAACAACTATTAACTGGCCCTATGCTTTCCCTAGAGAAAAATAATAAAAGGCTAACATGCTCATCTTGTCTGCACAGGCCTCGAACGTTTCATTCCGTGGGTGTCCCACAGTGGCTAGCCCACCACATCTCCCACACCAGACTTGTGCCCGTGGAGACAGACGCTATCCCTGACTCTCGTTCTTTATTTTATTAATTTATATCTAACATCTCAAAATGTAATTCCTACTTATATCACAAATATACATTATCACAATTTTATGTCTCGCAAATGGGATAAAATTTATTCTACTCTTCACTGATAATGTATTTTTTAAAACATACAAAATAGACAAATAACATTGTCTTCTGCAAAATAAATGGAAAAGATAATGGAGATTTTGTTAAGCTTATAATTGGCTATACATTAATTCACATTTCTTGTTCTCCAGTTTCTGGCTGTTAATGACAATGTACAATGTAATAGAGCAGCAGAAAATGCTAGCAGAATGCTTGGTTGCATAGGGAGAGGTATTAGCAGTAGGGAGAGGGAAATGCTCATGCCATTGTACAGAACACTGGTGAGACCTCACTTAGAGTACTGGATACAGTACTGGAGACCATATCTTCAGAAGGATATGGATACCTTAGAGAGAGTTCAAAGAAGGGCTACTAAACTGGTTCATGGATTGCAGGATAAAATTCACCAGGAAAGGTTAAAGGATCTTAACAGGTATAGCTTGGTGAAAAGACGAGACAGGGGAAATATGATAAAAGCATTTTAAGTACATAAAGGGAAACAACACAGTAAAAGTGGAGACTATATTTAAAAGAAGGAAAACTACCACAACAAGAGGACATAGTCTCAAAAATAGAGGGACAAAGGTTTAAAAATAATATCAGGAAGTATTACTGAGAGGGTAGTGGATGCATGGAATAGCCTTCCAACTGTAGTGGTAGAGGTTAACTCAGTAGAAGTGTTTAAGCATGCGTGGGATAGGCATAAGGCTAAGCACTTGCTGCTAGTAACAGATCTAGAATTAATACACTATAATGCCCAAAAGTCTCAATTCCTATGCATATGCAATAATAAAATATCTGGGCTTACAACAAAAATTATGTTAGTCAGTCTTTTAATCTTGGAGGCAAACATTATCCAGTAAAAAAAAACAGATTGGAACACACTCCCACCTTATTCATTTGTTAATAGTTATGCTTATAATGTTAACTGGTTCCTTTTCAATTAGATCAAAACATTTTGAAACCAATCCTTAATTGTATTACCATTTGTTCAAGAAATCTTGGCTTATTAGAACTTTCTTTTAGTAAATGTTCTTTAAGATAACCCTTCTTCCAGCATGTTATCAATCTTTGTATACAAAGGTCAAACACACTTGTTACTTACACGTGAATCGATACACATATATACACATATATATAATATATCTACATATTAACCATCACTTGTCACAGACACTTTCCTGATATAGGGAAACTAATAGCAGGATTATTTTAGTAATTGTAACTTTTTTGTTCATAATATGTGGGAATTAAGGAAGACAGCATGTCTTTAAGATAGGATGAGCATGACACAATACATGGGCGGATATGACCTCACTGATATGGTAAGGGCAGAGTGAGGGCAGGAGGAGGCGTGAGTACTAAGGACAACCTTCTTTTGTTCTAGGGGCCATCTTCTTTTAGGGCATTTCAGCTTGCAGTAGCTTAATAAAAATAAATCAGAGAAGCAACATTCTGTTAGGCAAAATGAAATACTAAACTATGGACAGACTTGACGGATTAAATAAGACAAATGAAAACATTATACATTTAACAGCCCGTGAAGCTTTGGGATAACATGGTGCAAAAATAAACTCATGGGATGCAACTAACCTCCCCCATCATTCACCAGCTATTAATCACCCAACACGTCCAAATACATATACTACGCCACGGAACCTGCTGGCGTCTCACAAATGGCAACAACAACAACAACAACACACAAACCCTAGAAACCTCCTATACGACACATCACTCCTATGTAAGTAGCAAAATACACAATTAGAATATTTTCTAGCAAAAATTCCATTGCTAAGTCTTATCAGTAGTTTCTGAATAACTCTACGGAAGGGACAAATCTGAATCCGCAAGCACGCAACCCCCCCCCCCCCCCCGCGTCCCACAGAAAGCAAGAGAGAGAGAGGCGGGGGAGAGACTGCCAGCTGTCAATGCTGTACAGTAACAAGACAGAAGGATAGCCACGTTACAGTTATTGCAAAAGCAAAGAGACACAAAAACACAACATTTAGTAATACTCTCAGTGAAACTCAATACAAAACCCCCACCCTCTACCAGGGTAATGGCTAACACAAAATACAAAAACAATTATTATGATATACATACATTCTTAACCCTTTGTGATCTAGTTCTTCCTCAACCCAACCTTCCTGCTGAATAGCTCTTGCTACTCTGTCAGTAATCTACGCCAGCTTTCTGGCTGCAATCTACCACATGAAGGCACAGCAATTTTACACACTTTAGCAATCTCTATCTTCAACTAGATCACAAGCGTTAGCCAGCCCTTATTGGGCTTTTCTAATCCCTGTTCCCCTCCCCCTATAAAAGGCGTCCCAGATATAGAGGAGAAAGGTTTTAAACAGAGTGTCTACAATGGTGGACTGCCACTCGAGAGGGTGGGTCCCCCCAAGTGCGTCTTCCCAAAACGTAGACTAGTAACTAATTGGAGCGAGGTGAGAAGTGTGTGACCAATCACTTCTCTCACAATAGAAATAGGAGAGGATAGTGTATATAACTCAGGTAGAAAAAAGTAAAGTGGAATTTTAGAGACAGACACAGGAGTTTGAATGACTCCCAATTTAAACAAAAACAACAATACAATTGAAATACAGTGCATGCATCACAGTTCAAATAAAATCAACAGTAATCCCTTTCCTTTACTCGTGTGACCAAAGTCACCTCCCTCAACCTCGTAGTGTCCCCGCTCGGAGAATGACTTCCTCAAGTCTCACTACCAGCGGCCAAGGATAACAGCTAACACCGGTCCGAAATCCATATGCCTCCCTCGTTACAGCAGTCCACTAGGAGTGGCCACCTCTATCCTCACCCTCGTAGTGCCCCTATGAACCCACTCATAAGTCCCACTACCCCGTGGTGATGAAGACAGCAATGCCTGCCCGAATTCACGCACCACAAATAAAAATTGGAATGACTCCAGCTCAGCGCTCAAAGCTGGAGGGTACCACCTCTCTGCAAGCAGAGCTATGTGCACAATTAGGCTAGCTAGGCTATCAAAGTGACACCAGAAGGATCCCCAGGAAACTATGAGTCTGTCACGTTTAACATTTGTTATGAAGGAACACAACTGCAGATTTCTTAGAGCTTGAATATTTATTAGAACAAATTAGAAGATATTGTGACTTTGAGTTCAGAATTACAGGCACTGTAGCTTTAAATAATAAACGGTTGCTTAAGTCCAGAATTACAGGCACTGTAGCTTTAAATAATAAACGGTTGCTTAAGTCCAGAATTACAGGCACTGTAGCTTTAAATAATAAACGGTTGCTTAAGTCCAGAATTACAGGCACTGTAGCTTTAAATAATAAACGGTTGCAATTAGCAGGTTCTGAATCATTTAGAGTCTGTTAGTTGAGTTAACAAGTTAGGTGATAAGCAATTACAATAGTTTGTTCCATTAGCATTTATCTGAAGCAAGACAGGTGCAGCTAACTTGAATAGTGGATAGGTTGAAGATAGCTGTAGCTGGGTTGGTTGATAATAAGACTTTGGTAACAGGCAATAGAGGCTTTAGATATGTAACTCTTATCACAGAGGTTTAATGTTACTTAGCTTCCGGTAAAGAGAAAACAGGTTCCCAAGTTCTCCTCAGAGGCGGTTATATCCGATGATATGTGTGTAGAGAGTTCAGGCTTTAGTCGAGGATGAGGAGAGGTGAAGGGGATGTGAGTAGTCTTCCAGTCCGGTCCGGTAACAGATGGCTTTCACAGAGAAGTTTGTAGCCGGTTCGTGAGTGCGGTACGTAGTTCAATAATCCAGCGTCTATCAGCTGGTGCGGTCGCATTAAGTAAGGAGACCGTGTCATAAGGGGGTGGCTAAGCTACGTGGAACCCGGAAGTAAGAGGATACCAGAATTAAGGCATGACAGTACCCTCTCCGTAATGAGCAACCTCTGGGTGCTATTAACATGGTTTAGAAGGGTAGCGTTTATGGAAAGCGGAAATTAATTTGTCAGCATGAATGACAGAGGAGTTTTCCCAAGTATCTTCATCAATTCCATATCCTTTCCATCTAATGAGGTATTGTAAAGAGCCACGATGAATCCTTGAATCCAGAATTCTTTGAATTTCGTATTCTTCTTCACCCTGGACTAATACAGGATCAGGAGAAGAAGTGACATCTCTATGGAAAGGGTCAGGATGATGAGGTTTAAGCAAGGACACATGGAAAACAGGATGGAGTTTCAAAGTAGGTGGAAGCTTCAATTTAACAACATTACGGTTGATAATCGATATGATTGGAAAAGGACCAAGAAAAAGGGAACTTAACTTCTTTGATGGACGGGTTGTGGAGATGTTTTTGAGGAAAGCCAGACAAGATCACCAATTACATAAGCGGGAGGAGGTTGTCTTTTTGTATCAAAAAACTTCTTTTGATTGGATGACGCCAATTCCAGATTTTCATGTAATTTCTTGAATAAAGAGTACATGTGAGAGATTTGATTCGAAACGGAGGGGTTAGATGAAGAAACTGTCTGAGCAGGAAATGAGGAGGGATGAAATCCATAATTGGAGAAAAATTGAGTCATTTTGCTACTGGTATGAAAAGAGTTGTTGTATGCAAATTCTGCCATGGTTAACCATGTTATCCAATCATCTTGTAAGTGAGAACAATAACATCGTAGATACTGCTCTAAGCATTGGTTGACTCTTTCAGTTTGTCCATCAGTTTGAGGATGATATGCGGATGACAGTTTACGTTGGATATGAAGAGAAGCACATAATGTGTTCCAAAATTTGGAGGTAAACTGAGTTCCTCGGTCTGAAATGATTTCGTCTGGCAGTCCATGAAGTTTCACTATATTGTCGAGGAATATTTTTGAGAGTTCAGAGGATGAGGGTAACTTCTTTAAAGGAATATAATGAGACATTTTCGTGAAGCGGTCCACTACCACTAAAATGGTGGTATGATGTTGAGAAGGGGGTAGTTCCACCAAGAAGTCCATAGAAATGGATTGCCAAGGCCTTTCAGGAATCGGTAGATTCAATAATTTACCGAATGGGTGATGATGTTCATGTTTGGATCTTTGGCAGGTAGAACAAGATTTGACATAAGATTCAATGGTTTTGTCTTGGCGAGGCCACCAATAGTATCTCTTAGACAATTCAAGGGTCTTTTTTATACCTGGATGATGCCAGAGGAGAATCATGAATAAATTCGAGTATTTTAGTTCTGAAAGAGGGAGGTACGTAAATCCGGTCCTTGAAATAGTAGAGACCGTCTTTCTTGGATAATTTAACTGATTTAGGAAGTTCAAGAGCATCTTCACTGAGGTCTTTAATGTCGTCAATTAGGGAAGATAAGATTCCAACGACTGTATGCGGAGGAGGTTCCAATTCAGTGTCTTTATGGATCCTGGAAAGGGCATCTGCCTTTTTGTTCCTAGACCCAGGTCTAAAGACGATTTGGAAATTGAACCGGGAAAAAAAGAGATTCCATCTTACTTGTCGAGCAGAAAGAGTCTTGTTGGAGTGAAGATATTCAAGGTTTTTATGGTCAGTGTACACAATTAAAGGGGTTTGAGCACCCTCAAGAAGGTGTCTCCAAGTTTCTAAAGCTACTTTGATACTTAATAATTCTTTTTCCCCTATAGGATAATTCTTTTCGGCAGGAGATAATGAGCGTGAGAAGAAGGTGACTGGATGAAGAGGTTCTTGAGGAGTTTTATGTTGAGAGAGGACAGCTCCAATTGCAGTTTCCGAAGCATCCGTTTCAAGGACATAAAGATATGAGGGGTTTGGAAGTTGAAGAACAGTAGCTGTTGTAAACTTTCTCTTTAATTCATCGAAGGCAGTTTGAGCCTTCTCGTTCCAATTGAAGGGATGTTTTTTACTGTTAAGTTGATTGAGTGGGTGAGCTACCTCCGAGTAGTTTTTAATAAATTTTCTGTAGAAGTTGGCGAACCCTAGAAACCACTGCAATTCTTTTACTGTAGAGGGAACAGGCCAATTGATGATACAATCGATTTTTGAATTATCCATGCTTATTGAATGAGGGGAAATAACGTAACCTAAAAAGGTTATTTCATTGACGTGAAAAATACATTTTTCGGGTTTAGCAAATAGTTTGTGAGTTCTGAGTCTGGATAACACCCATCTGACATGTTTTCTGTGTTCATCAGGAGTGTTGGAGTATATGAGAATGTCATCTAAATAAATGATAACACAGACGTCCAATAGATCTCTAAAGATGTCATTTATAAAATGTTGAAAAGTTGCAGGGGCGTTGCAGAGGCCAAAAGGCATCACCAGATACTCGTAGAGGCCATATCTTGTTTGGAAAGCAGTTTTCCATTCATCGTTAGCCTTTATTCTGATGAGGTTATATGCCCCGCGAAGGTCAAGCTTAGTGTAGATGGTGGCAGTTTTTTTTTTTTTTTTTTTTAATTCTTTATTTTTGTTGTGGAAAATTTCCACGGTTTGTGGTAATAGTATACAATTTCCATTTCAAAAAGAATAAAAGCAAACATATAAATGAATAATACAGACATACGAAACAAGCCTCTCTATACTTCAGTGGTATATATTAATCAATTGCGATTGAGCAGGTGGGTCTCCTGTGGTTAGGCCATTGGGTTACTGTATGGATCCCCTTATGTGTCCCCCTGAGGTTCCCTCTTATCTTGTTCTCGTTCCTCAGTCGTGAGTGTCATCCCTATCCCACTATTCGTGAGGTGTCTATCTTGTTTCATTGGGAGGTACATGTGCCTACCATACGGTGGCAGCTCAGTTGGGGGTTGCAGAGCCCTATAGACATTTACAGCCCTTAAAACATTTGTGGTACCTCCGACTAGTTGCTCTTGTTGGGTTGATTATGAAAAAACAGGTTAAGGACATCCCCCGGGCAGCTCATATAGAGCGATTGGTATACCTGCTAATGTAACATTCTCATAACTACAGTTAAAAATAAAAAAAATTATAAAAATACACATTTTAGAGTAGTATGTTGTCTACAGAGCCCTATAGACATTTACAGCCCTCAAAACATTTGTGGTACCTCACACTGGTTGCCCTTGTGGGGTTAATTAAGAAAAAACAGGTTAGGGACATCCCTCGGACGGCTCATATAGAGCGATTGGTATACCTGCTAGTGTAACATTCTCATAACTACAGTTTAGGAATAAAAAAATTATAGAAATAAGCATTTTCGAGTTGCATGTTATCTACAGAGCCCTATAGATACCCCCAGCCCCCAAGACATTTGTGGTACTTCACCCTAGCTGCTCTTGTGGGGTTAATTAAGAAAAGACAGGTAAGGGACATCCCTCGGACGGCACATATAGAGCGATTGGTATACCTGCTAGAGTAACATTCTCATACCTACAGTTTAGAGATAAAAAACTATAAAAATAAGCATTTTAGAGTAGTATGTTATCTACAGAGCCCTATAGACATTTACAGCCCTCAAAACATTTGCGGTACCTCACACTAGCTGCTCTTGTGGGGTTAATTAAGAAAAAACAGGTTAGGGACATCTCTCGGACGGCTCATCTAGAGCGATTGGTATACCTGCTAGTGTAACATTCTCATAACTACAGTTTAGATATAAAAATTATAAAAATAAACATTCTAAAGTAGTATGTTATCTACAGAGCCCTATAGACACCTACAGCCCTCCAAATATTCGTGATACCTCAGACTAGCTGCTCTTGTGGGGTTAATTAAGAAAAAACAGGTTAGGGACATCCCTCGGACGGCTCATATAGAGCGATTGGTATAACTGCTAGTGTAACAATTCTCATACCTACAGTTTAGATATAAAAATTATAAAAATAAACATTTTAAGGTAGCATGTTATCTACAGAGCCCTCTAGACACCTACAGCCCTCCAAATATTTGTGGTACCTCAGACTAGCTGCTCTTGTGGGGTTAATTAAGAAAAAAAAAAAAAACAGGTTAGGGACATCCCTCGGACGGCTCATATAGAGCGATTGGTATACCTGCTAGTGTAACAATTCTCATACCTACAGTTTAGATATAAAAATTATAAAAATAAACATTTTAAGGTAGCATGTTATCTACAGAGCCCCCTAGACACCTACAGCCCTCCAAATATTTGTGGTACCTCAGACTAGCTGCTCTTGTGGGGTTAATTAAGAAAAAAAAAACAGGTTAGGGACATCCCTCGGACGGCTCATATAGAGCGATTGGTATACCTGCTAGTGTAACCTTCTCATAACTACAGTTTAGAAATAAAAAATTTATAAAAATAAACATTTTAGCGTAGTATGTTATCTACAGAGCCCTATAGACATTTACAGCCCTCAAAACATTTGCGGTACCTCACACTAGCTGCTCTTGTGGGGTTAATTAAGAAAAAACAGGTTAGGGACATCCCTCGGACGGCTCATATAGAGCGATTGGTATACCTGCTAGTGTAACCTTCGCATAACTACAGTTTAGAAATAAAAAATTTATAAAAATAAACATTTTAGCGTAGTATGTTATCTACAGAGCCCTATAGACATTTACAGCCCTCAAAATATTTGTGGTACCTCACACTAGTTGCTCTTGTGGGGTTGATTAAGAAAAAAAACAAAAAAACAGGTTAGGGATATCCCTCGGACAGCTCATATAGAGCGATTGGTATACCTGCTAGTGTAACCTTCTCATAACTACAGTTTAGAAATAAAAAATTATAAAAGTAAACATTTTAGAGTAGTATGTTATCTTCTTTGGGGTCACCCTTGGTCAGCTGGTGCAGAGGTAAAGATATGCATATTGGTATAGCTCTCTCGCCTCTCACCTAGAGTTTAACGTGAGCAGTTTAAAGTAGCCCCTTGGTGTCTCATGTAGAGTTTGAAAAACAAAAAGAAGAAAGTGGAAAAAAGGAAAAGGGCAAACTGTTTGGTATAAACTTGTAACCTCTTGTATAAAGTTTAAGATCTGGTGACCTGTAACGACTCATGTCGAGATCAAAGTTTCTCAGTCTGGTGGTTTGCGGTAGCGGTTCATATGGGGTATGGACAGTCCTATCGGCTGCGTTCTTTCTTCCGGGCTAGCCGCACTATGGAGGTTGCCCTTGTGTAAATCGACGTTCCGCCGCCATGCCAGTCGTTCCTCCTCTCTCGGTGGTGAGTTTCTCCGCGGGGTGAGTTCGGTTCGCTCCCAGTGGAGCGGGCTGCAGCTGCGGTATCTGAAGTCGCCTCAGAAAGTCCGTGGGGTCATCTGTGACGGAGAGCGATAGTACTGTTTCCCCGTGTGGCACTACCAGGGTACCTGACGCACCCCACCGGTACCTGATTCCGTGGTCTCTAAGCAGTTTGGTGGTTGGCATAAATTTGCGTCTCTCCAACAGGACCGCAAACGGTAAGTCATCGAAGATTCTGACGAGGCAGCTGTCCACCTCGGTGTGGGGTGTATTCCGTGAGCGGGTCAGGATCGCTGTTTTCACCGCTGTGTTCCGAGTGACAGCGATTATGTCCCTGGGAGCGTCCACTGGGGCCGTCGCGGCCTTTCGGATCCGGAACGCCATAGCTATAGGCGGCAGCCCTCCCTCTCCCCTCACCTCCATCACTGTGGCCAGTTTGTTAGCGAACTCCAGCACTGCTTCGGGCCCTACTGTTTCAGGCACCCCGCGGATGCGTATGTTCTTCTTTCGGTGCCTAGCCTCCATGGCCGTGACTGTGCGGGTGAGTCGCTGGAGCTGCTGGGAGAGGTCCTCTACATTAGCCTGGGTCTCTGCCAGGGTGTCACTGCGTTCCACTTCTCGGGTCTCTACCGCTCCGATGCGAGCCCTGATGCCGCCCAGTTCTCCGCGGACCTCATCCAGGTCCTTCTTCCAGACTCCTCGGAGCTCGAGCAGGAGCCTTTTGATATCCCCTTTGGTAGAGGGTGATGTATCTGAATCAGAGTCATCTTTTCTGTATATCCCACTAGGGGCTTGCGTTGCTTCTGGTGCCTCCTCGTCCGGGGAAATCTCTGATTCACTGGAGCCTCGAGGCCTGCCAGGCGCCATCTTGGCTGGCTGTTGCGGCCTATCGAACGACCACCTAATGTCTGGCATTTTGGAAGCCTCAGAGGCCAGCAATTTTCTATGTTTGCGCCCCATCTCTCCTTTGGGGGGTTCAGGGTCGCCAAGAGCCCGGTTGTGGCGTTATTCTGCAGGTTTTTCGTGGCCTTTGGAGGTATTTTTTAGCTGATTTTCCAGGAGCTCTCTGTACACACGTCTGCTTAGCTGCTCAGCTGGCCACGCCCCCCCATGGTGGCAGTTTTTAATCGTTCAACCAGTTCATTGATCAGGGGAAGAGGATAACGATTTTTAACTGTTATTTTGTTTAAAGCTCTGTAGTCAATGATGGGACGTATAGTCTGGTCCTTATTTCTCACAAAAAACATACTTGAGGCAGCAGGTGAACTGGAGGGTCTAATGAACCCTTTCCGTAGGTTTTCATCCAGGTATTCTTTAAGAATTTGTAATTCAGACTCAGAGAGAGGGTAGATGTGCCCGAAAGGTACGGGGGCACCAGGTATGAGGTCTATAGGACAATCGTAGGAACGATGAGGTGGGAGCGTTTCAGCTTCCTTTTTACTGAATACGTCTGAAAAGTCTGAATAACAAGAAGGTATAGTTGGTTCTTTGGAGATCTGAAAGATTGGAATTTGTTGTAAGCATGTTTCCTTACAATAATTGGAGTTAAAGATGAGAGAGAAGGGCGACCAAGAAATGTGAGGGTTGTGGTTCCTTAACCAGTTGATCCCTATTATAACGGGATAGAGGGGTGATGGAATAACATTGAATATTAAATATTCAGTATGAATATGATTGGTGGTTACTTTTAGAGGAATGGTTTCATGAAGAATCGGTCCCGAGGAGATAAGGGAGCCGTCAATCACTCTAACAGGAACAGAAGTGTTTTTACGAACACAAGGAATTTTATTCTTTGTTACAAAGGTTGAATCGATGAACACCCCATTTGCACCAGAATCGATAATGGCCTCAGTCATAATTCTTTCCTTATCCCACTGTAGAATGAGAATTATAGGAGTGAATTGAGTGGTTGGTGTAGAGGGGAGTGCACTTAGGATAGCAGAGGCATAGACTTGCCTACCGCCCTTTGTCCGTTTCAACAAAGGGCAATCAGGGACCAAATGATCTTGAGAGGCACAATACATGCAGAGGTTTAATAGACGTCTTCGGTTCTTCTCTTCAGGAGTGAGAGGACTTCTTATTACCCCTATTTCCATAGGTTCGCTTGGTAAGGACGGTTTTTCAGGAGTCCTTGAAGGAGTGAAAGGTTTTCTTTCTTTTGAACTTGAGAGGGCTTTTTCGGCCTTTCTTTCTCTAAGTCTTCTGTCAATGCTGATTGATAGGTGAATCAGAGCGTTCAAAGTAGTAGGGAGTTCTGTTCTGGATAGTTCATCTTTTACAGCTTCAGATAAGCCAATTCATAGAAACATAGAAACATAGAAACATAGAATGTGACGGCAGATAAGAACCATTCGGCCCATCTAGTCTGCCCAGTTTTCTAAATACTTTCATTAGTCCCTGGCCTTATCTTATAGTTAGGATAGCCTTATGCCTATCCCACGCATGCTTAAACTCCTTTACGGTGTTAACCTCTACCACTTCAGCTGGAAGGCTATTCCATGCATCCACTACCCTCTCAGTAAAGTAATACTTCCTGATATTATTTTTAAACCTTTGTCCCTCTAATTTAAGACTATGTCCTCTTGTTGTGGTAGTTTTTCTTCTTTTAAATATAGTCTCCTCCTTTACTGTGTTGATTCCCTTTATGTATTTAAATGTTTCTATCATATCCCCCCTGTCTCGTCTTTCCTCCATGCTATACATGTTAAGATCCTTTAACCTTTCCTGGTAAGTTTTATCCTGCAATCCATGAACCAGTTTAGTAGCCCTTCTTTGAACTCTCTCTAAGGTATCAATATCCTTCTGAAGATAGGGTCTCCAGTACTGTGTACAGTACTCCAAGTGAGGTCTCACCAGTGTTCTGTACAATGGCATGAGCACTTCCCTCTTTCTACTGCTAATACCTCTCCCTATACAACCAAGCATTCTGCTAGCATTTCCTGCTGCTCTATTACATTGTCTGCCTACCTTTAAGTCATCAGAAATAATCACCCCTAAATCCCTTTCCTCAGATGTTGAGGTTAGGACTCTATCAAATATTCTGTACTCTGCCCTTGGGTTTTTACGTCCAAGATGCATTATCTTGCACTTATCCACATTAAATGTCAGTTGCCACAACTCTGACCATTTTTCTAGTTTACCTAAATCATTTTCCATTTGGCTTATCCCTCCTGGAACATCAACCCTGTTACATATCTTAGTATCATCCGCAAAAAGACACACCTTACCATCAAGACCTTCTGCAATATCACTAATAAAAATATTAAAGAGAGTGGGTCCAAGTACAGATCCCTGAGGTACCCCACTGGTGACAAGCCCAAGCTTCGAATATACTCCATTGACTACAACACTCTGTTGCCTGTCACTCAGCCACTGCCTTACCCATTCAACAATATTGGAATCCAAACTCAAAGATTCTAGTTTGTTGATAAGCCTTCTATGTGCAACAGTGTCAAAAGCCTTACTGAAATCGAGGTACGCAATGTCTACTGCACCACCCTACTGCACCATTTTAGTTTCCCAATCAAAAAAATCAATAAGATTAGTTTGGCATGATCTCCCTGAAGTAAACCCATGTTGTCTCTGATCTTGAAATCCATGTGTTTTTAGATGTTCAACAATCCTATCCTTTAACATGGTTTCCATCACTTTCCCCACTACTGAAGTAAGGCTTACTGGCCTATAGTTGCCCGACTCCTCCCTATTACCTTTCTTGTGAATAGGCACAACATTCGCTAACTTCCAATCTTCTGGGACTACTCCTGTTATCAATGATTGGTTAAATAAATCTGTTAATGGTTTTGCTAGTACACCACTAAGCTCTTTTAATAGCTTTGGGTGTATTCCATCAGGTCACATTGACTTATTTGTCTTTACTTTTGACAGTTGAAATAGAACCTCTTCCTCTGTAAACTCACGTGTAATAAATGACTCATTTATCCTTTTTCTTAACTGAGGTCCCTTTCCTTCATTTTCATCTGTGAATACCGAACAAAAATATTCATTGAGGCAGTCAGCTAGACCTTTATCCTCATCTACATACCTTTGATGTAGAATTATTTAAAAATCTTTATTGCACCTGTATTGAATTATTGTACTAACTCCATTTTAATCTCACATAACCTCACATTATGACAGACCCTCCATTTTGTCTACATTACATGACAGAATTTCCTAACAGCATTTAGTATAATGAATAGAGACTGTATTTTCTAAAAAGACATAGCTGACTCCGGAATTATTGAATCTCCTGTGACATGCAACAAAGTATAACCAAGGCCAGAGCCAAGGCCATGAGAACACTGTACTAATGAAATGTTCTATTCATAAAAAGAACCTTGCACCTGACCACGAGTCTGACATCACTAACTGCCCAAAATGACGCTCAAGCCCCCCTTCCCACCGAGTAAGCCTCATGCTGGGAGAGATGGCGCTTGAGCCATCTGTCCACACCCGTGTCCAGAACAATACCACCTCCCGGTGGGAGGACACCTAGCTAGTCACTCAAATCCCTGAGCCAATTAATAATATTGATGGGTGGACACTGATATGGCCACTTAACATTTAATCCAATTAATGATGTTTATTTGTTATTATCTGATATTCAATGATGATGTCATTTTGCCTTTAAAAGGGTCTGCATACCCGTTTTCTAACCAGATGCCATTAAATTTTCTGAAGTGCTTTTAACCTGAACTCCATGTGTCAGTGTGAACTTACTTCTGCGTATACGCAATTTAATCATCTCAGATTTGGACAGGAACAGATAGACATTTAAACATATTTGTTTATTTCTAAATTAATCTATATCAATTTGGTTCCCAGAACGTGGGGCATCGGGCTATGGCCTCTGGCCGGTAAGCCGTCCTAAGGAAGATGCTGTTGGACGGGGGAATCCTGGGGGAAGGAAAGGGAGACTGATCACCTCCGATTACACGGTAGAGACTTCTGCAGAGCCACCGGTATGTTCCGGCCCCTTTGATTGACCCGTCCACGTGTCTGTGACTGCTTCCCAGGAGGACATCAAAGACAGGTAATATCTTGCCCGGTGTCTTGTTACTCACTTGTTTACCTGCATTTATAGTCTGTCTGTTGCCTGGGTGTGTTTGAATTGGCCTGTTTTAGTTTAAGTGCCCGGGTTGAGTGTTTATTTGTTTCCCCTTTTTGGGATAAAGGGGGGGTGGACCTGTGGTAGTTTGCCTGGGGGTCCTATGTTTGTTTGTTTCCCCTTTTTGGGATAAAAGGGGGGTGGACCTGTGGTAGTTTGCCTGGGGGTCCTATGTTTGTCTGTTTACCCCTTTTGGGATAAAGGGGGGTGGACCCGTGGGATTTGCCTGGAGTCCTCTGTTGCCTGTTTACTCCTTTTAGGAGCCACGTGGCTGTGGCTGTAGGGAAAAAGGGGGGTGGACCTGTGGAAGTTTTCCTGGGGGTCTTCTTTGCCTGTTTACCTCTTTTAGGAGCCTCGTGGCAGTGGCCGTATGGAAAAAGAGGGGTGTTGGATCTGTGGAGATTGTGTAGACTCTGTCATGCCTTAATTCTGGTATCCTCTTACTTCCGGGTTCCACGGAGCTTAGCCACACCCCCTTATGACACGGTCTCCTTACTTAATGCGACCGCACCAGCTGATAGACACTGGATTATTGAACTACGTACCGCACTCACGAACCGGCTACAAACTTCTCTGTGAAAGCCATCTGTTACCGGACCGGACTGGAAGACTACTCACATCCCCTTCACCTCTCCTCATCCTCGACTAAAGCCTGAACTCTCTACACACATATCATCGGATATAACCGCCTCTGAGGAGAACTTGGGAACCTGTTTTCTCTTTACCGGAAGCTAAGTAACATTAAACCTCTGTGATAAGAGTTACATATCTAAAGCCTCTATTGCCTGTTACCAAAGTCTTATTATCAACCAACCCAGCTACAGCTATCTTCAACCTATCCACTATTCAAGTTAGCTGCACCTGTCTTGCTTCAGATAAATGCTAATGGAACAAACTATTGTAATTGCTTATCACCTAACTTGTTACTCAACTAACAGACTCTAAATGATTCAGAACCTGCTAATTGCAACCGTTTATTATTTAAAGCTACAGTGCCTGTAATTCTGGACTTAAGCAACCGTTTATTATTTAAAGCTACAGTGCCTGTAATTCTGGACTTAAGCAACCGTTTATTATTTAACGCTACAGTGCCTGTAATTCTGGACTTAAGCAACCGTTTATTATTTAAAGCTACAGTGCCTGTAATTCTGGACTTAAGCAACCGTTTATTATTTAAAGCTACAGTGCCTGTAATTCTGAACTCAAAGTCACAATATCTTCTAATTTGTTCTAATAAATATTCAAGCTCTAAGAAATCTGCAGTTGTGTTCCTTCATAACAAATGTTAAACGTGACAGAATAATCCAGCCCTTGTAATGGATCCAGCAGATTTCGATTCTACGATAACTACGCTGAATCAACGAGTCGATACACTAGCCCAAGGTGTGCAAGACCTGCAAGTTACTAATGAAAGAATTCTCACTTATGTCAGAGACTTACAAACTCATACTCCTCATACTGTTCTGCACTCAATTAGCGATCCTGCTGTATGTAACCCTGAAAAGTTCTCTGGAGATCGTTCTAAATATAGGGAGTTCCTTAATTCTTGCAAATTATTAATTGCTTTAAAACCTAGATCTTATCCTACAGAAAGAACTAAAGTTTGTTCGGTTATCTCCTTTCTAAGAGGTGAACCTATGTCATGGGCCCATTCCATTTTGGAAAACGATGACCCCATCTTAGACTCACTGGATTAATTTTTTGAAGCCATGTCTCTTCTCTATGAAGATCCTAACAAACAAGCTACAGCTGATTTAACAATCAGAACCCTACAGCAAAAACATAGACCCGTAGAAGATTACATTGCTGAATTTAAAAGATGGGCAGTAGAAACGCAATGGAATGACATCACATTGCGCAACCAGTTTCGATACCAGGATACCAGAATTAAGGCATGAAGAGGCCATACTAGATTTAGTGTTAACAAATGGAGATTTGGTATCAGATATCACTGTAGGTGAAAGTTTAGGATCCAGTGATCATCAGTCAGTGTGGTTTAATATAAGAACAGTGACTGAGTCACACCACACAAAAACAAAAGTTTTAGACTTTAGAAAAACAGACTTTTCCAAAATTAGAATATGTGTAAAGGAGTCATTATCAGACTGGAGCAATTTAAATGGAGTCCAAAAGAAATGGGATTATTTAAAAGTTGCACTACTGAAGGCAACAGAAAATTGCATTAGGCTTGTCAGTAAAAGCAAAAAATTCAAGAAACCACTGTGGTACTCCACAGATGTAGCCAAAATAGTAAAAAACAAAAAGTTAGCATTTAGTAATTATAAAAAAACCCAGAGTGAGGAAGACAGAATGACCTATAAGATTAGGCAGAAAGAGGCTAAGCAAGTTATAAGAGCTTCCAAATCACACACAGAAGAGAAAATAGCACAGTCAGTAAAAAAGGGGGACAAAACCTTTTTTAGATACATAAATGAGAAAAGAAAAGTAAAACAAGGATTAGTTAGATTAAAAACAAAAGAAGGAAGGAATGTAGATGAGGATAAAGGTCTAGCTGACTGCCTCAATGAATATTTTTGTTCGGTATTTACAGATGATAATGAAGGAAAGGGACCTCAGTTAAGAAAAAGGATAAATGAGTCATTTATTATACGTGAGTTTACAGAGGAAGAGGTTCTATTTCAACTGTCAAAAGTAAAGACAAATAAGTCAATGGGACCTGATGGAATACACCCAAAGCTATTAAAAGAGCTTAGTGGTGTACTAGCAAAACCATTAACAGATTTATTTAACCAATCATTGATAACAGGAGTAGTCCCAGAAGATTGGAAGTTAGCGAATGTTGTGCCCATTCACAAGAAAGGTAATAGGGAGGAGTCGGGCAACTATAGGCCAGTAAGCCTAACTTCAGTAGTGGGGAAAGTGATGGAAACCATGTTAAAGGATAGGATTGTTGAACATCTAAAAACACATGGATTTCAAGATCAGAGACAACATGGGTTTACTTCAGGGAGATCATGCCAAACTAATCTTATTGATTTTTTTGATTGGGTAACTAAAATTATAGATCAGGGTGGTGCAGTAGACATTGCTTACCTCGATTTCAGTAAGGCTTTTGACACTGTTGCACATAGAAGGCTTATCAACAAACTAGAATCTTTGAGTTTGGATTCCAATATTGTTGAATGGGTAAGGCAGTGGCTGAGTGACAGGCAACAGAGGGTTGTAGTCAATGGAGTATATTCGAAGCTTGGGCTTGTCACCAGTGGGGTACCTCAGGGATCTGTACTTGGACCCATTCTCTTTAATATTTTTATTAGTGATATTGCAGAAGGTCTTGATGGTAAGGTGTGTCTTTTTGCGGATGATACTAAGATATGTAACAGGGTTGATGTTCCAGGAGGGATAAGCCAAATGGAAAATGATTTAGGTAAACTAGAAAAATGGTCAGAGTTGTGGCAACTGACATTTAATGTGGATAAGTGCAAGATAATGCATCTTGGACGTAAAAACCCAAGGGCAGAGTACAGAATATTTGATAGAGTCCTAACCTCAACATCTGAGGAAAGGGATTTAGGGGTGATTATTTCTGATGACTTAAAGGTAGGCAGACAATGTAATAGAGCAGCAGGAAATGCTAGCAGAATGCTTGGTTGTATAGGGAGAGGTATTAGCAGTAGAAAGAGGGAAGTGCTCATGCCATTGTACAGAACACTGGTGAGACCTCACTTGGAGTACTGTACACAGTACTGGAGACCCTATCTTCATGAGGATATTGATACCTTAGAGAGAGTTCAAAGAAGGGCTACTAAACTGGTTCATGGATTGCAGGATAAAACTTACCAGGAAAGGTTAAAGGATCTTAACATGTATAGCTTGGAGGAAAGACGAGACAGGGGGGATATGATAGAAACATTTAAATACATAAAGGGAATCAACACAGTAAAGGAGGAGACTATATTTAAAAGAAGAAAAACTACCACAACAAGAGGACATAGTCTTAAATTAGAGGGACAAAGGTTTAAAAATAATATCAGGAAGTATTACTTTACTGAGAGGGTAGTGGATGCATGGAATAGCCTTCCAGCTGAAGTGGTAGAGGTTAACACAGTAAAGGAGTTTAAGCATGCGTGGGATAGGCATAAGGCTATCCTAACTATAAGATAAGGCCAGGGACTAATGAAAGTATTTAGAAAACTGGGCAGACTAGATGGGCCGAATGGTTCTTATCTGCCGTCACATTCTATGTTTCTATGTTTCTATGTTTCTATGTTTCTATATTTGCCCCAGTAGTAAGAACAAGTATATAGATCCAAAATGCCCAAATAAGAATTACAATTATTGTCCATATTGGTCTTGTGTAGGGTAGGCAACTTGGGGACCGACAGTAGATAAGGATATGATTGTTACTAAGTTGCCTACCAAACCATATTGTAAGTCTATGGAGTGTAACCCAGTCCATATACTTATTAATAATCCTGAACAGTTTATAGATAGGTTCGGAAACTTATTTGGGTTCCAGATATACAGGGAGTGCAGAATTATTAGGCAAGTTGTATTTTTGAGGATTAATTTTATTATTGAACAACAACCATGTTCTCAATGAACCCAAAAAACTCATTAATATCAAAGTTGAATATTTTTGGAAGTAGTTTTTAGTTTGTTTTTAGTTATAGCTATTTTAGGGGGATATCTGTGTGTGCAGGTGACTATTACTGTGCATAATTATTAGGCAACTTAACAAAAAACAAATATATACCCATTTCAATTATTTATTTTTACCAGTGAAACCAATATAACATCTCAACATTCACAAATATACATTTCTGACATTCAAAAACATAACAAAAACAAATCAGTGACCAATATAGCCACCTTTCTTTGCAAGGACACTCAAAAGCCTGCCATCCATGGATTCTGTCAGTGTTTTGATCTGTTCACCATTAACATTGCGTGCAGCAGCAACCACAGCCTCCCAGACACTGTTCAGAGAGGTGTACTGTTTTCCCTCCTTGTAAATCTCACATTTGATGATGGGTTCTCAATGGGGGTCAGATCAGGTGAACAAGGAGGCCATGTCATTAGATTTTCTTCTTTTATACCCTTTCTTGCCAGCCACGCTGTGGAGTACTTGGACGCGTGTGATGGAGCATTGTCCTGCATGAAAATCATGTTTTTCTTGAAGGATGCAGACTTCTTCCTGTACCACTGCTTGAAGAAGGTGTCTTCCAGAAACTGGCAGTAGGACTGGGAGTTGAGCTTGACTCCATCCTCAACCCGAAAAGGCTCCACAAGCTTATCTTTGATGATACCAGCCCAAACCAGTACTCTACCTCCACCTTGCTGGCGTCTGAGTCGGACTGGAGCTCTCTGCCCTTTACCAATCCATCCATCTGGCCCATCAAGACTCACTCTCATTTCATCAGTCCATAAAACCTTAGAAAAATCAGTCTTGAGATATTTCTTGGCCCAGTCTTGACGTTTCAGCTTGTGTGTCTTGTTCAGTGGTGGTCGTCTTTCAGCCTTTCTTACCTTGGCCATGTCTCTGAGTATTGCACACCTTGTGCTTTTGGGCACTCCAGTGATGTTGCAGCTCTAAAATATGGCCAAACTGGTGGCAAGTGGCATCTTGGCAGCTGCACACTTGACTTTTCTCAGTTCATGGGCAGTTATTTTGCGCCTTGGTTTCTCCACACGCTTCTTGCGACCCTGTTGACTATTTTGAATGAAACGCTTGATTGTTCGATGATCACGCTTCAGAAGCTTTGCAATTTTAAGAGTGCTGCATCCCTCTGCAAGATATCTCACTATTTTTGACTTTTCTGAGCCTGTCAAGTCCTTCTTTTGATCCATTTTGCCAAAGGAAAGGAAGTTGCCTAATAATTATGCACACCTGATATAGGGTGTTGATGTCATTAGACCACACCCCTTCTCATTACAGAGATGCACATCACCTAATATGCTTAATTGGTAGTAGGCTTTCGAGCCTATACAGCTTGGAGTAAGACAACATGCATAAAGAGGATGATGTGGTCAAAATACTCATTTGCCTAATAATTCTGCACTCCCTGGGACAGGTTTGGATCCTGGGACAATATTATTTATAGGGATAGAGACCGATACTGTGGCAGGCCAGACTCATCAGGTTTTCCATTCTTTCTACGAGGAGATGAGGGTAGAGAATAAGATCCCCCATAATGCTAAGAATTTGTTTATTGATCTAGCCGAGAGTATTGCCGGTAGTCTTAATGTAACCAACTGCTATGTGTGTGGAGGTACTAATATGGGAGACCAATGGCCCTGGGAAGCAAAGGAGGTAATGTATTCCGGTTCTGAGACAATTGAACTGTTAATATCTTCTCAAGCTGATTATCAAATGAGTGTTAGAGGTAAATCTGAGTGGCGATTAAAGACCTCCATTATAGGTTATGTTTGCATAGCAAGGAAAGGAATAATGTCTAATACATCTGTAGGAGAATTGACTTGTCTAGGGCAAATGCTTATGATGATGATACAAAGAATACAACTTGGTGGTCAGCTTCAAATGTCTCAGAACCACCTAACCCGTTTGCAAGTTATACCAATTTAAAGGATGTGTGGTTTGACCTATCTGCTACATCGAGTTGGAAAGCCCCAGCAAATTTGTACTGGATCTGTGGTAAGAAAGCCTATTCGGAGTTACCACAGGACTGGGAATGTGTGTTAGGTATGCTCAAACCATCCTTCTTCTTGTTGCCTATTGAAACAGGAGAGACTTTGGGAGTTAAGGTATATGATGTGAATCATAGAAAGAAAAGGGGACCCCTAGAGATAGGTACCTGGGAAGATAATGAGTGGCCTCCAAAGCGTATTATAGATTATTATGGGCCAGCTACGTGGGCAGAGGATGGTACTTTTGGATTTAGAACCCCAATATATATGCTCAACCGTATTATAAGGTTACAGGCAGTGGTTGAGATAATTACCAATGAAACATTGCAAGCGCTCAATCTCCTAGCGAAACATAATACTAGGATGAGGACAGCCGTTTACCAAAATAGATTAGCCTTAGATTACCTATTGGCAGTAGAGGGCGGTGTAAGTGGGAAGTTTAACCTAAGCAATTGTTGTCTTCAAATAGATGATGAAGGGCAAGCAATAGCTGAGCTTACTAGCCATATGGTTAAACTAGCGCATGTGCCTACCCAGGTATGGAAAGGGTATAATCCAAGTAGTTGGTTTGGTAACTGGTATGAGCAGTTTGGAGGACTTAAGGCATTGGTAGGTGGAGTCATGCTAATCTTGATGCTGTGCCTTCTCCTACCATGTCTGATTCCTTTGGTAGTTAGGTCTGTGCAGAGCATTATAGAGAATATAGCAGAGAGAAAGGCTGCTGCACAGATAATGGCTATATATAGGTATGAGGCTCTAAATCAGGGAGAACTAGTACAGGAAGAGGAATGTTGAGGGATTCATATTGTTAGGGAGTCGCAAAGTCTGGTCTGGTTCATAGCAACCTGAGGTGTAAGCAAACTATGGTTAAGTGATGCATCTGGAATTGTGAAATATCAGAAGCATCAAAGGGGGGAATGTGGTGGAATCTCAGTAAAAATAAATTTACTAGGACAAGATTGCCACATGGTATGTGCACTTGCATATGTTGATGTATCGGTCGGTTGGTTGCACGTAGCTAAGATACAATCAACAGAGTACTGAGCAACTGTAGGAATACAGGATATACGAGTATTTCCCCTCCTCCATTGTGCTGGGCAAGCCATGTAGTCAAACAGGAATTTAGTCTCTATTCAGTTGATTAGATAAGAGTATGTGTAGATTTAACTGATTATGGGAGGAGCTACATGCCTATATAAGGGACCTACACTGTATGATCAGGACTCAGACTTTGCTGTTTTTTGGTGACATTAGTCCCTCTGAGTCCCGGTCCGTGAATCGAATAAAGAATCTCTTCCTTCCTGAAGAAACCTGTGTCCATCTCTCTGTGCTTGGCTTCCGTCAGTTTCTCCGGTATCAATAGATAGATAGAGATAGATAGAGATAGATACAGAGAGATAGAGATAGAGATAGAGATTGGGATAGATAGAGATAGATAGTGTAACGGAACGCCTTCCGTTGATGGATGCTCCTAGCGCTTCCTGAGGACTCCACGCACTGCAGATGACACCACAACCACCGCAGGCTCCACAACCGCCATAGCTTAACTGGAGCCGCGCCATCTCCCTTCCACCCTGTATGAATCTCCAATGTCCAGGACCGTGTGGGGAAGACCTCTCCTCCAGGAGGGCGTATCAGGAACAAGAAGTCAGTAGTTAAAGCTCAAGGGAGTATGTAGCACATAGCAATCCCCCAATGTGATATAGCAGTTCCCTCCAAGAACGAGACGAGGCTACGTTTTGAAGGGTCAAGTAGAACTGAGGACTGGAATACCCAGCCTGCTTTTTATTACAATTCAGTACAGAAAGAACACACCCAGGGGGAGGTATAAAATAACCAATCACATACATGGTTCAACCCCCACGTCTCCTCCCCTCAGATAACATGTAACCCAATTAAAACATACAGTATTTTACCCAAGTTCTGGATGTACCCCAAAAGCAGGGGGTACAGCTTTAAATCTGGTATCGCTGGTAACGTATTGATAGCTCTCATTCAGGGAAACAATATATCCAAAAATCCATTCGGATAAACGGTTCGGGAGTTATGCTGTTCCAAAGCTTTGACCGACCGCACAGACCAACTAGCCGAAAATAGTTTCATAAGTTTTGGCCTTGCGGTCGGTCTCCGTTCGTACGGTGAAAAGACATGAAAATCTTGCCATCCATTCGAATCTTTATGGTCGCTAGACTCCCCATAGTGCATTAAGTCTTTCTGGTCCTGGGGTCTCGACATAGTGGGTCGCTAGCGTGGTGTAGCCTGGTTCCTGGGAGAACGTTAATTTCTTTTCTATTATCAACTGCCTAAGTTGGCCCTTTTCTGCTGCGGTTAGTCGCTCCCCTAGTTGTATTGTATCAAGCAAGCTATGGGGTTTTCTGAGCGGTAAAAAATCTGGGATGGGTAAGCTATCGTGGTCCTCTGTAGCGGTGTTGTAGAATTATTAGGCCCCTTTAAATCTATACTTTTATATTTCTTTCTCAGGCCTCAGAGTCTTACAAGAATGCTTTGTTCATAGAAATTGTGTGTCAGCAGGAAATGTTAGGTTCCTGCTGAGTGAAACATTGTAGCAACTAGTCTTAATAAAATGTGAAATTACTAAAAGCCTTGAGAAACTAACCTTGAGACTAACGTGCCAACTACTCAAAATGGCTGCTAAAGCCCCCCTCCCATCGAATGAACTCCTCGTGCTAACAAGATGGTGCTGGAATCTGGAGGAGAACTTCATGACGACAGTAGTGACCTAAGATGGTACACCCAGTAGGGAGGGCATTTAACTAACCACTTAACACCTAAACCAATTAATAATGTTTACTTGTTGTTATCTTGAATTTCTTTAGTGATGTAATTATGCCTTTATAAGGGTCTGCTTACCCACTTTTTAAGGAATGCCATTCAATTTCCTGAAGTTCTTTCATTAACCTGAACCTCGTGTCTTAGTGTGAATTTACTTCTGCGTGCACACAACTTTATTATTTCTAAGATGGACAGGAACAGATAGTCATTCAAACTTATTGGTTTGCATAAATTAATCCATTACAATTTGGCGCCTAACGTGGGGCTCTGGGTTATGACCTATCGGACAGCCGTCCAAGAAGACCCTGGGGGGGGTTAATCCTGGGGGACGGAAGGAGCCTGATCACCTCTGAAATACACGGTAGAGATTGCTACAGCACCTAGCCGGTATGTTCCTGCCCCCTGTGATTTACCTGTCCCAGTGTCTGAGACGGCTGCCAAGAGGACATCAAAGTCAGGTAATAGCTTGCCCAGAGACCCCTATACCTTACTTGTTAATACCTATTTTACCTGCATGTTGACTATCTGTTGCCTGGGTGTGTTTGCATTGGTTTGTCCTTAGTGCCCGGGTAGAGTGCTTGCCTGTTTACCCCTTTTAGGAGCCACGTGGCTGTGGCTGTAAGGAAAGAGGGGGGTGGATCTGTGGAAGTTTTCCTGGGGGTCCTCTATTGCCTGTTTACCTCTTTTAGGTGCCGAGTAGCTACGACAGTAAGGAAAAAGAGGAGGGGGGGGATCTGTGGAGGTCGGTGTAGACTCACTGCTTCCTGGGGGTTCCCCATAGTGTCGCTTTGACAGCTTAGCTAGCCTCATTGGACACTTATTTTCTCTGCTAGCAGAGAGGTGGTACATTCCAGCCTCGAGCGCTGAGGCTGGTAACATTCCAATTTTTTCTATTGTGGCGTGTGGATTCGGGCAGGAATTGCTGTCTCCATCACCACGTGGTAGTGATACTTGCAGGTTGGTCTGCAGGGGCACTACGGGAGTGAGGGTAGAGGTGGTTACGGGTCCGAACCACTGTAACGAGGGAGGCGTACGGAACTCGGGCCGGTGTTTGCTGTTTTCCGTCGCCGCCAGGTAGTGAGACTAGCGGTAGTCATTCCTCGAGCGGGGACACTACGAGGTTGAGGTAGGTGGCTTCGTCCACACGGGTAAAGGAAAGGGATTACTGTTGATTTTATTTGAACTGTGATGCATGCACTGTATTGTACACTTACATGTTGTCTTAATTGTCTGTCATACAGATTCCTGTGCTTACTTTTATCTTACTCTCTGTACTATTTACACTTTCCCCTCCTATTTCTGTTTGTTGAGAGAAGTGATTGGTCACACACTTCTCGCCACGCTCCAATCCGCGGCTACCTCGGGTAGGCGGAATCAGTGACTAGTCTACATTTTGGGAAGACGTACGTAGGAACCCACTCTTACGTAGCAGTCGAGCACTGTAGACATTCTGTTCCTTTTTCTTTCTCTATATCTGGGATGCCTTGTATAGGGAGGATGGGACAGAAGTTAGGTAAACCCAATAAGGGTTGGTTAGCATGTGATTTGGTAGAAGATAGAGAAGGAGAAGAGATGGTTAAGAAAGTTGATAAAATTACTAAAGTATGTGGAATTGCCGTACCTCCGTGCGGTAGATTGCAGCCAGAGAGCTGGCGTAAGTTACTGACAGGGAAAAGAAAGGGAAGCTATTGGACCATGATTTAGTCCGTACAGCAGAAGCTTGGTACCAAGTAGCAAAAGCTATTCAGCAAGAAGGATGGATTGAGGAAGAGGTTGATCACAAAGGTTTAAGATTGTATGTTTATTATAATAATTGTGTTACTGGGAAGTTCTCCCAGCCAGCGCCCTATTATTACATTATTATGTCCAGGAGGTGACCAAGCCCAACATCCCGTCAGTAATGACCGAAATGTAGCTGACCACGGTCAGATTTGCCCGTTTGAGGGAAGATGTTGGGAGCATCAGCTCAGGAGTAGCTGTATTAGAGGAAGCTGTTACTTCTAACAGCCGAGGTGACAGCCCCTCTAGTATGGGTGGGGATCAAAATTTAAGGAAGGCAAGACAGGTTGTGGTGGTAGGGGACTCTATCATTAGGAGAGCAGATACGGCAATCTGCCACTCTGATCGGCTCAACCGGACAGTTTGCTGTCTCCCGGGTGCTCGGGTCCGGCATGTTGTTGACAGAGTGGATGGATTATTGGGAGGGGCTGGGGATGACCCAGCGGTCATGGTCCATGTTGGTACCAATGACAAAGTAAGAGGAAGATGGAAGGTCCTAAAGAATGATTTCAGGGAATTAGGTAGCAAACTCAAGAAAAGGACCTCCAAGGTGGTATTCTCTGAGATATTACCTGTGCCACGTGCTACAGTGGAAAGGCAGCGGGAGATTAGAGAGGTTAATGCGTGGCTGAAGTCTTGGTGCAGGAAGGAGGGTTTTGGGTTTTTAGAGCACTGGGCCGACTTTGCGATTGGGTACAACCTATATAGTAGTGATGGATTGCACCTAAATGGAAGGGGGTCTGCAGTGCTGGGGGATAGGATGGCTAGAAGGTTGGAGGAGATTTTAAACTAGTAGTAGGGGGGGAGGGTCATAGCAATCTACAAAATGGAGATAGGACAGAAAGGAGATGGGCTTTAGAACAGTATAAGGAGGGTGGAGACGGGGGGAGGGGCAAGCTCAGAACAGAGAAGCTATGTAATGTTGGTAATTCACAAAATAAACAAGAGACGCATGATATTAAATGTATGCTTACTAATGCAAGGAGCCTAAATAACAAAATGGGGGAACTAGAGGCATTAGCATACACTAAACAATATGATATAATAGGCATAACTGAAACATGGTGGGATGAGACACATGACTGGGCAGTTAACTTAAATGGGTACACATTATTTAGGAAGGATAGGAAAAACAAGAAGGGTGGTGGGGTATGTTTGTATGTCAACCATGATTTAAAGCCAAATCTTAAGCAAATTGAATGCGATGAGGAAAATGTGGAAGCTTTATGGGTAAATATCTGCTTGGGGGAAAAGAAGGGAAACCAACTATTGGTTGGGATATGTTATAAACCACCTAATGTTAATATTGACGAGGAACAACAGCTGTTTGAGCAAATTGAGAAAGCTGCAAATCTTGGTAACACTTTAATTATTGGAGATTTTAATTACCCAGACATAAATTGGGACATAGGGACTAGTAGCTCAGCAAAGGGAATTAGGTTTTTAAACTTGTTAAATGACAACTTCATGTCACAACTTGTACAAGCACCAACTAGAATGGACGCTTGTCTGGACCTGGTGTTAACAAACAACGTTGATCTTTTGACCAACATTCAAGTAGGTGAGCACTTGGGAAATAGTGATCACAATATAGTGTCCTTTGAAATAAATTAAAAAAAACAAAAGCACATGGGGTATACTAAAACATATAATTTTAAAAAGGCCAATTTCAATAAGATAAGGGAAGCTTTACAATATATTGACTGGCATAAACTCTTTAGTGAAAAGAACACTGAGGATAAATGGATCATCTTCCAACAAATATTAGAAAGGTACATTTCTCAGTATGTACCATTGGGAAATAAGTATAAAAGAAACAAATTAAAACCAATGTGGCTTAGTCGAGAAGTAAAACAAGAGATTAAAAATAAGAAAAGGGCATTTAAAGCATTTAAATCAGACAAATCAGATGCATCTTATAAAAGATATAAGAAAGCAAATAATGCGTGCAAAAAGGCAATTAAACTTGCTAAACTTCAAAATGAAAAAATGATAGCTAAAGAGAGCAAAACCAACCCCAAAGCATTTTTTAAGTACATAAATTCCAAAAAACCCAAAAATGAAAGTATAGGTACACTTAAAACTGAAACAGGGGTGTTAGTTAATGAAGACCAAGAAAAGGCAGGAATTCTAAATAACTATTTCTCCTCCGTATATATTAAAGAAGAACCCATGGCAATAGATGTGCAAATGATTGCTACTAAAAACTTGCAGAATAATTGTAATTGGTTAACTCAAGACAATGTGCTGCAGCAACTAAAGAAAGTTAATATAAACAAAGCTCCAGGGCCTGACGGTATCCATCCACGTGTACTTAAGGAACTAAGTGTAGAAATAAGTGAACCTCTGTTTTTAATCTTTCAAGATTCTTTTCTTTCAGGAAGTGTTCCGGAGGATTGGAGGAAGGCAGATGTGGTTCCTATATTCAAAAAGGGTTCAAAATCCTTGCCTGGAAATTATAGACCTGTGAGCTTAACTTCTGTGGCTGGTAAAATATTTGAAAGGTTATTAAGGGATAATATTCAAGAATTCCTTGAGAAGAATATGGTTATCAGCAAAAATCAGCACGGTTTTATGAAGCACAGGTCATGTCAAACTAACTTGATTGCGTTCTACGAAGAAGTAAGTAGAAGTATAGATCAGGGTTTTGCAGTGGATGTGATCTATTTGGATTTTGCCAAGGCATTTGATACAGTTCCACACAAAAGATTAGTGTTCAAACTCAAGGAAATCGGTCTCGATGAAAATGCTTGTTCTTGGGTAGAACATTGGCTTAAAAACAGAATACAAAGAGTTGTCGTTAATGGTAAATTTTCAAGCTGGACAGAGGTGGCAAGTGGTGTCCCTCAGGGGTCTGTTCTGGGACCCCTTCTATTTAACATTTTTATAAATGATCTTGAAGACAGCATTGAAAGTCATGTTTCAGTGTTTGCAGATGACACAAAACTTTGTAAAATAATACAATGTGAGCAAGATATTACTTTGCTGCAGAAGGATTTAGATAGACTGGAGGACTGGGCACTCAAATGGCAGATGAAATTTAATGTTGAAAAATGCAAAGTTATGCACTTCGGCGTAAAGAATACACAAGCAACGTATACCCTTAATGGAAGCGAATTAGGGATAACAACACACGAAAAGGACTTGGGAATTGTTATAGACAACAAGCTATGCAACAATGTGCAATGTCAATCAGCAGTGGCCAAGGCCAGTAAGGTATTGTCATGCATGAAAAAGGGCATTCATTCTCGGGACGAGAATATCATTTTGCCTCTCTATAAATCACTGGTAAGACCACATATTGAATATGCTGTGCAATTTTGGGCACCTGTTCTAAAGAAGGATATTATGGCACTAGAAAAAGTGCAGAGGCGGGCTACAAAATTAATAAAAGGAATGGAACATATCAGCTATGAAGAAAGGTTAACAAATTTAAACCTATTTAGTTTAGAAAAACGTCGCCTGAGAGGGGATATGATAACATTATACAAATATATTCGGGGCCAATACAAACCATTGTGTGGAAATCTATTCACAAACCGGACTTTACATAGGACACGAGGCCATGCGTTTAGACTGGAAGAAAGAAGATTTCGTCTAAGGCAAAGGAAAGGTTTTTTTACTGTAAGAACAATCAGGATGTGGAATTCTCTGCCTGAAGAAGTGGTTTTATCAGAGTCCATACAGATGTTCAAACAGCTACTAGATGCATACTTGCAAAGACAGAATATTCAAGGATATAATCTTTCAATGTAGGGTAATAACTGCTTGATTCAAGGATAAATCTGACTGCCATTCTGGGGTCAATAAGGAATTTTTTGTCCTAGCTTGTTGCAAAATTGTGCTTCAAACTGGGGTTTTTTTTTTTTTTTTTTGGTTTTTTTTTCTCTTTTGGATCAACAGCAAAAAACAGGTGTGAGGAAGGCTGAACTTGATGGACGCAAGTCTCTTTTCAGCTATCTAACTATGTAACTATGTAACCATCCCTGGTCCCCACCCTACCCCAATCTTAAATGCTGTGGGGTTTTTGTATTGCTTGTTGGCCGATTTAGGAGCCGGTACCACCCTGATAGAGGGTTGGGGTTTTGTATTGAGTTTCACTGAGATTATTACTGTGTTATGATTGACCTGACTGGATCAGGAGTTATTTGCTGTGTTTTACTGTTTATATGCGCATTGTTCTAATATGTACATGGCCATATTACTTTCTGCTATAGTATGGGTACCCTAGGTGTGTGTGGTGTGTATTGTCTAAATGTTGTGTTTTTGTGTCTCTTTGCTCGCAATAATTGTAATGTAATTGTCCTTCTGTCTTGTTACTGTACAGCGTTGACATGGTTAAATCTCATGCCTGCAGTTTCTCTCGTTTCTCTCCCTCTCCCCCCCCCCTCCCTCTCTTGCTGTGACGTACGGGTTTGGGGGGGGGGGGGAGGGACATGCCTGCCTTCAGCAAGAATGTGGCGGGTCTGTGTTCAGTGAAATTATTCAGAGCTACTGATAAGAGTTAGAAATGGGATTTTTGCTAGAAGATATTCTAATTGTGTATTTTGTTATTTACATAGAAGTTGATGGGATGGTTAAGGAGTGATGTGTCGTATACAGATTTCGTAGCGCTTTGTATATATTTATATAGCTTGTGTTTTGTGTATAAGGCAGTGAGGATTGTGGGGGAGACTAGCTCACAAGAATGTGCAAAGTATTTTCTCCGAGACTAGTGTAAAAGGAAGAGTGTTTAATGGTTGTTGGATAAGGTAAATTGGTTGAATTCCGTGAGTTTATTTTGCATCATGTTATTTTAAAGTACATGTTTCTAGAGACAGCTTTACGGGCTGTTAAATGCATAATGTTCTCAACTGTCTTATTTAACCTGCCAGGTTTGTTTGTAGTTTAGTATTCCATTTTTGCAGAACAGAATGTTGCTTCTCTGACTTATTTTATTAGTTATAATATAGTGTAATGTTGAAAGTACGTCAGCCACCACCCTAGGGATGACGCCTAGTACAAAAGGAGGTTGGCCCTAAGGTGACGTCACTTCTGCCCTTACCTCCAGTCTCTTCCTTTCCCATACATATCATGGTCGTCACTTCCACGCTTGTCGTCATTTCCTTCCCCGCCCCTGTCATGGCTGCCTCCATCAAGAGGCCTACCCCTATCATGCTCATCCTGTCTTATGATATGCTGATTTCCTGGAACTCTACATATTATGAACAAGAAAGTTACGATTACTAAAATAATCCTGCTATTTGTTTCCCTGTATCAGAAATGTGTCTGTGACAGTGGTAGTTAATGATGAGGAATATATATATATATATCGATTCACGTGTAAGTAACAAATGTGTTTTAACTTTGTGTACAAAAAATTGATAATATGCTAGAAAGGGGTTATCTTAAAGAACATTTACTCAAATATATTTCTAATAAACAAAGACTTCTTGAACAAATGGTAATACAGTTAAAGGATTGGTCTCAAAATGTTTTGATCCAATTGAAAAGGAACCAGAAAACATTATAAGTCTAACTATTTACAAATGGAATAAGGATTTAGATACTAGCATATACTATGAAGGTGGGAGTGTGCTCCAATCTGTCTTTATTGGAAAATGATAGCCTCCAAGACATAAAAATTGATTAACATAAATGTTGATGTAAGCCCAGATATTTTATTATTGCATATACCAATAAGTCGAGACTTTGGGCATTATAATGTATTGATTCCACATCTGTTACTAGCAGCAAATACATTTGCAGCCAGAAACTGGAAACCGAAAAAGGTAAATCAATGTACAGCTATTTATAAAGCTCAACAAAAATCCCCATTATCTTTTTAATTCATCTCGCAGAAAACAATGTTATTTGTCTATTTTGTATGTTTTAATACTTTATCGGTGAAGAGTAAAATAAGTTTATCCCTTTTGCGAGACATAAAATTGTGATAATGTATATTTGTGATGTATGTAGGAATTATATTTTGAGCTATGCTATATATAAAAATGAATAGGGGAAAAAGGAGAGAGTCAGGGATAGCGTCTGTCTCCACGGGCAAAAGTCTGCTGTGGGAGATGTAGTGGGTTAGCCACTGCGGGATACCCACGGAGTGAAGCGTTCGAGGCCTGTTCAGACAGATGTGCATGTTAGCCTTTTATTATTTTTCTATAGGGAAAGCATAGGGTCAGTTAATAGTTGTAAATGGGCTATTTGCAACCTCCATAGCGGAAGAGAATCCTACCTGCCTCCTCATTTCTACCTGGTATTGAATGCTGATGGATCCTTATCCCCCCCCCCATCAGTCCTATAGATCTCCTCACCCTCATCCTCTCCTTTACCACCCTCCCCCTCCAATCCATTTCTCCCGTCCGCTCTTCCTCCCTTCCGCCCATCCACCACCCTGCCCACCTCCACTGCCACATCACCTGTCTGCTCCCTTACCTGCCCACCTCCTCTTACTCCTTTCACTGATCCCTCCCCTTCGTCTGTCTCACCTCCTACTGCTCCTTCTTTTCCTCCTCCCTCATCTCCTGTCCTCCTACTGCTCCTTCTTCTCCTCCTCCCTCATCTCCTGTCCTTCCTACTCCACCTTCTCCTCCTCCTCCCTCATCTCCTGTCCTTCCTACTCCACCTTCTCCTCCTTCTCCCTCATCTCCTGTCCTTCCTACTCCACCTTCTCCTCCTTCTCCCTCATCTCCTGTCCTTCCCACTCCACCTTCTCCTCTTCCTACTCCTCCCGTCCCTCCTACTCCACCCGCTACTCATTCCTCCATCTCCCCACCACCATATCTATATCCTTTATATGCTTCCTCCCTTCTTAATCCCTACCCATCTCCTCCGCCCTACCCGTGCCCCGCCCTGGCATCTGCCCAAATGGCCTGGCCATTCTCCTACCCTTACCCCGCAACTCCGCCCTATTCAGCCACTTCCCATGTACCCTCCATTGCCACACCCCCTACCCCAATCACGCCTACCCTGCCTCAACCTGCTCAAGTCGTGCCCACATCCAATATGGCAGCCCTCAGTTGTGTGGCACCTCTAGTGCCGGTCCTAATAATTCTTGCTCCTCATGATATTAATTCTATTCTCTATTGTATCCAGCCAAAGCACCTTACTTCTCTAAGACATTTCCGCCCACAGACAACTCTGCCTCTACCTGACAACATCATATTTTGAAGAAATGTTACTCCGGCCACTCTTCTGCCACTTCCCAGGGGGGGATACCACACTACGAAAAATAATTATTCAGACTGGTGGAGGTACACCTCATCATGACAGACCTGTTTTGGGCACTCAAGGAAATAGTGCGGTCCTGATCCAGATACCCATGGAAGTAAGACACATGTATCATCACTGGGAGGTGGCTGTCCCTCATGATTTCTTCACTAAGTCCCCAGAAATCTCATGAAAGGAACCTGGCTCATTAGAAACATGAAACACTAAAATCGATATCAGCTCTCTACAGAGGGGGGTCAGCAAGAGAACTGTAAATGGAAAGACAAATACCCTCAATCTCACACAGAAATAGGTGAGGATACCTCTCCTACTGCTCCTCATGGTTGCTTTGAACAGATGAAAGAGGAAACAAGACACCTCTCAACAGTGCATGCAGTAGCTTTGCCAGATCCTGACTCCACTCTGTTTGTGGATGGCTTTAGATTTGCGGATGAAGAGGGCAGGTACCATACTGGATTTGCTGTTGCTACAGAAGATCAGGTACGTCAAGCATCTTCACTTTCCTCACCCACATCTGCACAAGACGCTGAATTGACAGCCTTCTCAGTGGCATGAAAAATGTCTGAAGGAAGACGTGCTAATACCTACTCAAGATATGCCCTGGGTGTGGCACATGATTTGGGATCAATCTGGAAGACAAGAAGATTTCACACAGCGTCTGGCACGCCAGTTAAGCATAGCACGGCTATTAAGAAGTTGGTGGATGCCCTACTCCTGCTGAAGAAGTGGCCATACTGAAGGTGAAGGCCCACGGAAAACTGAATTTAGAAGAAGCACCACTCAGCTGACCAAGCTGCCAAACAAGCCACAAGTGCACCAAGGGAAGTGGACAGAAGAGTGTCCGCTAAAGAAACTTCTATATTCACCATGAAGATCCTATCTACAGATTTCAAGCTCCTAAAAGAATAACAAGCAGCTGCTGACCCCGAAGAAATGCAAAGCTGGACAACAGAAAGGGGCAACCCTTAGAGACGGGCTGTACTCCAACACTCTCAAGTTCTGTTTACCCAAAAACATGTACTGGGCAATGGTCCAGTGGGCCCATGGAGTTTTATACCTATCCAAGACCCTCATGAACTCTTTGATCTCTAAATACTCTGAAGCACCTATAATTACTCCTCTCATCAACAGTTACTGCCGATCCTGTGTCTGTCAGGATCGGGACAGGGATCCAACACGCAGAGTACAGACAGTAGAAAGGTATGTATACCGGACCTTAGAATGGCCGGACTAACGTACGGAGATATAGAGAATGGTCAAAGACAAGCCGAGGTCGAGGGAACGAGAAGACAGGTAAGCGAGGAACAAGCAGAGTCAAAGGGTAATAGAGATAAGCAGAGTAATACAAACAAGCCGGGTCGGAACCAAAAGGATAACTGGAATACAAGAGCGCTGGGTGACTAGACAGGCTAGAACCACGACAGGGCAATGAGCAAATGGAAGAAGCACTGTTAAATACCCTGGCTCAGGAGAGTAGACACGCCTCCGACGAGTCCTGATTAGTCTCCAGACAATTGAGTGACAGGTCGGTCCGGGTTGGCGTCATGACGTCGACTGCTGGGCGTCGTGTTACAAAAGGAAGTGGATCCCTCGCTGCCGGCGTGTAAATGACCGGAAGGACCGCGAGGAACGGAGGAAACAGCCCTTCTGGACGGATAAACTTCTAAGTCTCTACCTCTCTCAGAGGTAGAGACTTCAGGTACCCTGACAGTACCCCCCCTCTCAGATACGCCCACCGGGCGGAAGGAACCGGGACGAGATGGAAAGCGGGAGTGAAACGCCCTGCGGAGGCGAGGAGCATGAACATCCTCTTGAGGTACCCAACTCCTCTCCTCAGGACCATATCCTTTCCAGTCGACCAGATATTGTACTCTCCCCCGGGATATTCGAGAATCGATGATAGAGTTGACCTCATACTCCTCCTGACCCTCCACCTGAACAGAGCGAGGAGAGGATACCGTGGAGGAAAATCTGTTGCAGACTAGCGGTTTCAGCAATGAAACATGAAAGGAGTTAGGGATGCGTAAGGCAGATGGGAGGGCTAGACGATACGCAACTGGGTTAATTCTAGTCAGAACCCTGTAAGGTCCAATATAACGAGGAGCGAACTTCATGGAAGGCACTTTTAAACGAATGTTTCTAGTGCTTAACCATACTCTATCGCCTGGAACAAAAACCGGAGCCGACCTTCTACGTTTATCAGCGTGTTTCTTAACCAGCATAGAATTGTGCAGAAGAATTTGTCGAGTCTGATCCCACAACTTCCTCAAATTGGCAACATGAACATCAACCGACGGTACCCCTTGGGAAGGAGAAACCGAGGGAAGAATGGATGGATGAAAGCCATAATTCATGAAGAAGGGGCTTGAATGAGTAGAATCACAAACGAGATTGTTGTGCGCGAACTCCGCCCAAGGAATCAAACCGACCCAATCGTCCTGGTGTTCGGAAACAAAACAACATAAATATTGTTCAATCTTTTGGTTGGTGCGTTCAGCAGCTCCGTTAGACTGAGGATGATAGGCGGAAGAGAAATTTAATTTGATACCCAGTTGAGAGCAGAAGGATCTCCAAAAACGAGAAACAAATTGGGAACCTCTGTCAGATACAATTTGGGAGGGTATCCCATGTAAACGAAAAATCTCCCTTGCGAATATCTCTGCCAACTCGGGAGAAGATGGAAGTTTAGGCAGGGGAACGAAGTGAGCCATCTTGGTGAATCTGTCAACCACGGTGAGGATAACAGTCTGTTTTTTAGATATAGGTAAATCGACAATAAAGTCCATAGCCAAACAGGACCAGGGCTTTTCTGGAACCTCTAAGGGATGCAGGAATCCACATGGAAGCGTATGAGGTTGCTTGGTCTTAGTACAAACCTCACACGCACCGATGAAATCTTTGATATCCCTACGTAAAGCAGGCCACCAGAAGTCTTTAGAGATCAAAGCGCACGTCTTGCGAATGCCAGGATGTCCAGCCACCTTGCTGTTGTGGAAACATTGTAACAGTTCCAGTTGAAGAGCAGGAGGAACGAAATGTCGACCCCCGGGAGTCTGTTTAGGGGCTAGATGTTGCAGCTTTAAGATCTCGGCAAGTAACGGAGAGTGAATCCTGAGATTCGTGTTAGCGATAATATTGCATTTCGGAACTATAGAGGAAAGAACAGGTTCAGATATAGTAGAAGGTTCATATTGGCGGGACAAAGCATCGTCTTTAGAGTTCTTAGAACCAGGTCTATACGTAAGTACATAATTGAAGTGGGTCAGGAATAAGGACCAACGAGCTTGTCTGGCGGACAGTCGCTTAGCCTTCCCAATATAGGACAAGTTCTTGTGATCCGTTAAAATGGTAACAGGATGTAAGGTCCCCTCCAATAAATGTCTCCACTCCTTTAAAGCCATAATGACCGCTAATAATTCCCTATCACCGATGTCATATCTGCTCTCAGGACCAGACAGTTTCTTGGAAAAAAAACCACAAGGGTGTAGTGGTTTGTCCACCCCCAACCTTTGTGACAGAACAGCACCTACGCCTGTCTCAGAGGCATCGACCTCGAGTAGGAACGGCAGTGTCGTATCAGGGTGGACTAAAATTGGAGCAGAGGCAAAAAGTTCTTTGAGAGTCTTGAAAGCAACGAGAGCTTCAGTAGACCAAGTCTTAGTGTCAGCCCCCTGTCTGGTCATATTGGTAATAGGCGCAATAATAGAAGAGTATCCCTTAATAAAGCGCCTATAATAATTGGAGAAACCAATAAACCTCTGAATAGCCTTGAGTCCCTTAGGCAATGGCCAATCTAAAATAGACTGGAGTTTGTCGGGATCCATCTTAAAGCCTTCCCCAGAAATCACGTAACCAAGAAAGTCTATCTGAGACTGGTCAAAACTACATTTCTCCAATTTGCAGTATAACCCATGCTGAAGAAGTTTGTGTAATACCTTTCTGACTTGTCTGTGGTGGGTCTCAATCTCTCTAGAGTGTATAAGTATGTCGTCCAGGTACACAATAACACAATCATGTTGAAATTCCCTGAGAACTTCATTAATCAAATCCTGAAATACTGCCGGTGCGTTACAAAGACCAAAAGGCATGACCGTGTATTCATAATGCCCATAACGGGTATTGAACGCTGTCATCCACTCGTGTCCTTGCTGGATTCTCACCAAGTTATATGCCCCTCTGAGATCCAACTTGGTGAAAATTTTAGAGCCCTTTAGGCGATCAAACAGCTCGGTAATCAAGGGGATCGGATAGGCGTTTCTGATGGTTATTTTATTCAAACCTCGGTAATCAATGCAAGGTCTTAGGGAACCATCCCTCTTTTTAACAAAAAAAAAACAGCCCGGCAGGAGAAGAAGATCTCCTAATGAATCCTTTGTCTAGATTCTCCCGAATATATTCCTCTAGAACTGAATTCTCTTTGGTGGATAGAGGATATACATTACCCCTCGGAGGCATGGTACCAGGTAGCAGATTAATTTTACAGTCAAAAGTCCTGTGTGGAGGTAGAGTATCAGCATTCTTTTTGTCGAATACTGCTTTTAAATCCAGGTACCGAGGCGGTATCTGTAAATCTGTAGACTGGGTAGAACTACCTGGTGTGTTAATTATACCCAATGGAGAAACCCTCCGTAAACACCTCTCCTGGCAACCCTGGCCCCATGAGAGTATCTCCCCTAACTCCCAATCAATAATAGGGTTATGTCTCTTTAACCATGGGTAACCCAGGACTATGGGAACAGAAGGGGACGAAATAAGCATAAGCGATAAGTTTTCCTTGTGTAAGATACCAACAGTTAAGTTAACGGGTATGGTTTCACGAAAGATAACAGGCTCAAGTAAAGGTCTACCATCTATGGCCTCAACGGCCAAGGGTGTATCCCTTAACTGGGATGGGATAGTGTGTTTAGTAGCAAAGGCCTGGTCGATAAAATTCTCAGCAGCTCCGGAATCTATCAAAGCCATGGTCTTTAGTACTCCCTTCTCCCAAGTTAAAGAAACTGGTAGCAGAAGCCTGTGATCTTTATAGTTATGAGTAGAGGACAAAATAGAAACACCCAAGGCCTGTCCTCTAGAGAAACTTAGGTGCGGGCGTTTCCCGAGCGATTAGGACAATTCAGGCGTAAGTGACCTCTGACTCCACAATACATACACAATCCCTCCCTTCTCCTGTACTGTCTTTCCTCTTCTGAGAGGCGAGTATTGCCTATCTGCATAGGTTCAGGAAACAGTGAGGTAGTGGAATCAGGACTTTGAAATGCGGGAGCTAATTTAAAGGAAGGTCTAAAGTTCCTCTCTCGAGTGTTCTGTCTCTCTCTTAAACGCTCATCAATACGAGATATGAACGAAATTAAATCCTCCAAATTTTCAGGAAGCTCTCTAGTAGCAACCTCGTCAAGGATTACATCTGATAGCCCGTTCAAAAATACATCTATATAAGCCTGCTCATTCCACTTAACTTCTGCCGCCAAAGACCTGAACTCTAGTGCATAATCCACAAGTGTTCGGTTCTCTTGTCTCAGGCGCAAAAGTAATCTAGCTGCATTGACCTTTCTACCAGGAGGGTCAAAAGTTCTTCTAAAGGCAGCTACAAAGGCATTATAATTATATACTAACGGGTTATCATTCTCCCATAATGGGTTGGCCCATCTCAGAGCTCTCTCAATGAGTAAGGTGATAATAAATCCAACCTTAGCCCTATCTGTAGGATAGGAGCGAGGTTGTAATTCAAAGTGGATACTGATCTGGTTTAAAAAACCACGACACTTCTCAGGTGAACCACCATAACGTACTGGTGGGGTAATGCGGGAAGAGGCACCTACAGTGGCTACCTCTAGGCCTGAACTCACAGGGGAAATAGAAGTAGTACGCGTCTCCTCTGGTGGGTTATTAGCACGAGATAATAACGCCTGTAGTGCTAGGGCCATCTGATCCATTCTGTGTTCCATGGCTTCAAACCTAGGATCGGAAGGACCAAGCTGACTGTTTGTACTTGCAGGATCCATTGGCCCTGTCGTAATGTCAGGATCGGGACAGGGATCCAACACGCAGAGTACAGACAGTAGAAAGGTACGTATACCGGACCTTAGAATGGCCGGACTAATGTACGGAGATATAGAGAATGGTCAAAGACAAGCCGAGGTCGAGGGAACGAGAAGACAGGTAAGCGAGGAACAAGCCGAGTCAAAGGGTAATAGAGATAAGCAGAGTAATACAAACAAGCCGGGTCGGAACCAAAAGGATAACTGGAATACAAGAGCGCTGGGTGACTAGACAGGCTAGAACCACGACAGGGCAATGAGCAAATGGAAGAAGCACTGTTAAATACCCTGGCTCAGGAGAGTAGACACGCCTCCGACGAGTCCTGATTAGTCTCCAGACAATTGAGTGACAGGTCGGTCCGGGAAGTAACATTTGTTGATCTTGACAAACCTTTGATTCTAAAGGAAAAGTTACTTAAAAAGATGTCAACAAGTAGGTGTTTTGATGGCCATAATAACACCTGACCACCTGCCATCGATGGAAAGCCGAGGACCCCAAAAAGGAGACCTCGTGAAGCTAAAGAGATTCAGACGCCAAGTTTTTTCAAGATTATCTGCCCTTCTTGAGTTTGTGGTGATATCAATATTGACTAAATGATTTAATTCCACCTACACTGGCATAGCATGGGACAGGTTTCATACTATGATAAATAAGTAAATGTGCCCTAGCCAAGGTTATTATGTCCATACACATAATACATGACAAGGTACTCTTGACACACCACATTCATGCTTCAGAACAAAAAGGAGCACCCCTGTAAAAGACAGTTTGGCCTGTACATATATATATATATATATTGATGCCATAGGTGTGCCAAGGGGGGTACCAGATGATTTCACAGTAAAAGACGAGGGTTGAGTCCACAACCATCACTGCTAATGATATTCTGTATACTATATTTATTACATCCGACTGCACTTTGCAATAACACCACGTTAGCGGTCATGGGGTTTATATGTCTTTGGGCTAACAAGTCTTCTGATATTAACAAATAAAGTTTTATCTTTTAGTAATTAACATTTTAAGGGGGGACTGTTGTAGAATTATTAGGCCCCTTTAAATCTATACTTTTATATTTCTTTCTCCGGCCTCAGAGTCTTACAAGAATGCTGTGTTCATAGAAATTGTGTGTCAGCAGGAAATGTTAGGTTCCTGCTGAGTGAAACATTGTAGCAACTAGTCTTAATAAAATGTGAAATTACTAAAAGCCTTGAGACTAACGTGCCAACTACTCAAAATGGCTGCTAAAGCCCCCCTCCCATCGAGTGAACTCCTCGTGCTAACAAGATGGTGCTGGAATCTGGAGGAGAACTTCATGACGACAGTAGTGACCTAAGATGGTACACCCAGTAGGGAGGGCATTTAACTAACCACTTAACACCTAAACCAATTAATAATGTTTACTTGTTGTTATCTTGAATTTCTTTAGTGATGTAATTATGCCTTTATAAGGGTCTGCGCACCCACTTTTTAAGGAATGCCATTAAATTTCCTGAAGTTCTTTCATTAACCTGAACCTCGTGTCTCAGTGTGAATTTACTTCTGCGTGCACGCAACTTTATTATTTCTAATTTGGACAGGAACAGATAGTCATTCAAACTTATTGGTTTGCATAAATTAATCCATTACAGCGGCAATATCTTCTGGCCTCTCTTGGTACTCCTTCAGTAGGTTAAAGGGAAACTCCAGTGCCAGAAAAACGATCAGTTTTTCTGGCACTGGAGGGACCCTCTCCCTCCCACCCCCCAATTCCCGGTTACTGAAGGGGTGAAAACCCCTTCAGTGACTTACCTGGGACAGCGGTGATGTCCCTCGACGCTGTCTCCGCCTCCGCGACGCTCCTCCCAGTGATTGCGTCGGCCGGTGGGCGAGACTGATCTCGCCCACCGGCCGAGGAGACGTAATGCGCATGCGCGGAAATGCCGCGCATGCGCATTACGTCTCCCCATAGGAAAGCATTGAAATATCATTTCAATGCTTTCCTATGGGGTTTTGAGCGACGCTGGAGGTCCTCACACAGCGTGAGGACGTCCAGCGACGCTCTAGCACAGCTTTCCTGTGCTAGAACCCAGGAAGTGACCTCTAGTGGCTGTCTAGTAGACAGCCACTAGAGGTGGAGTTAACCCTGCAATGTAATTATTACAGTTTATGAAAAACTGCAATAATTACAGTTGCAGGGTTAAGAGTAGTGGGAGTTGGCACCCAGACCACTCCAATGAGCAGAAGTGGTCTGGGTGCCTAGAGTGTCCCTTTAACATGAAAGGTCTTTTGAATTCTTTGATCTTTGTTGCTGGCAATCACATAGGTAGTGTCGCAGACCTGCGCTACTACTTTATAAGGGCCTTGCCACGAGGTCTGAAGTTTATTCCCTTTTACTGGTCTAAGTACCAGAACCTTCTGTCCCACCTGGAATGTTCTCTGGCGGGCGCCCCGATCGCACCAACGTTTCTGTCGACCCTGGGCCGCATGGAGATGGTCCCGTGCCATCCGGGCTAACTGCTCCATGCGGTCCCGCATCTCCAGAACATATGGCACAATGGGGACTGTGGCGAAACCAACATCGCCACTGGGCCCTGGAGAAGCCTGTTTGCTAGCCTCCTACCAGCTGACTATGGCCCCTGGGTTATTTGGGGCATATTGTACTGTATATTGCTGCTACTGGCCCTTTTAACAGCATCTATGGACATATTGGGACTTTTGGGACTACTGTCCCTTTAAGACTGTGATACATATTCTAGTGTATTGCCTGTAATATTATATGTGTATTTGTGTGTTAAGTTTAACCTGGGATATATATGCAGCATTCATCTGATTGTTCGGTAGAATCACTCCATTCATTATATTGAGTGAAACTACTGAACAACCAGACCACCCAGGAATAAGTGTGCCTCCAATTACAGTTTGCAACAATGTTGCAAATGGGTAATTGGCAATCAGTGTAATGTATGCTTTGTCCTCTGGGTGGCCGCCATTCGGGAAACAAACACGTGGCGGCGGCCATCTTAAACTACCGAACAGCGGTGTTTTGCCGTCGAGTGTCTGGAACTAAAATCGGACACTTGACTAGGCAAACACCGCTGAGACCTCCATACTTCCAGAAATTCGTATAGAAACTACCGAATGGCCCGCCGTTCGGTAGAAAGAACCCCACAAACAAGGGAATTCATTCAAACCCTCTCCAGGCTCTATAACACAGGCAATTCGTCTGTTTTCATTCCCTTGTTTGTGACCGACCGCAGGGCCAAAATGCATGGAACTGTTTTCGGATACTTTACCCATGCGGTCGGTCAAATCTTTGGAACCCCATATCTCACGAACCGTTCATCCGAATGACTTGAATTTTGAATATGTTGTCCCCCTGAATAAGGGCTATCCAGTGATGCTGGATTTAAAGGTGTACCCCCGGGTTTTGGGGTACATCCAGAACTTGGCTGAAAAGGTGTACCGGATAATTGGGTTTAATGTTATCTGAGGGGAGGGGATGTGTGGGCTGAACCATGTATGTGATTGGATATTTTATGCCTCCCCCTGGGTGTGGACTGTATGTGTATTATTGTAATAAAAGCCGGGCTGGATGAGCCAGTCCAGAGTTCCTGTTTTACCCTCAAAGTGATGTGTCGTCTCATTATTGGGGGAAGGATTTATTGTATGCTGTTCCAGTTGACTGCTAGGAGTACAAGCCTATTCGTATGGTTCCTATTCAATGGTCTACAGCATTCATACGCTTGGGAGAATTTAAAGGTTTCTCGGATTTGGTGATTATGGTGTCTGCCAGAGTGCTTGGAGTCCTCAGGAAGCACTAGGAGCATCCATTAACGGAGGTACCAAGTCGGGGTGCCAGGTGATCCGCTACAGGGACCCCCTCGTGTTCCATCTCCCCTTCCCAGTGCTCCCGGATGAGGTCGAGGGGACCTCGAACCCTCCTTCCGTAGAGCAGCTCGAACGGAGAGAACCCAGTGGATTCCTGCGGTACCTCTCGATATGCAAACAAGAGGTGCGGCAAGAATCGCTCCCAGTCTCTGTATTCCGCTGTAAAGGTCCTTAGCAACTGCTTCAGGGTACCATTAAAGCGTTCACAGAGACCGTTAGTCTGGGGGTGGTAGGGCGAGCTGAGGAGGTTCTGAATACCGCAGACCTTCCATAACTGTTGGGTTAGATCTGCGGTAAATTGAGTCCCTCTGTCAAACAGTATTTCTCGTGGAAATCCTACTCTGGTGAATATCCCCACTAGGGCACTGGCGACAGTGTCAGCCTGGATATTCGTCAGAGCGACGGCTTCTGGGTATCGGGTAGCGTAGTCCACCACAGTAAGTATATATTTCTTACCTGATGGACTGGGGTTAGGTAGGGGTCCTACTAGGTCGACTGCCACTCTGCTAAACGGTTCCTCGATCACGGGTGACAGTCGAGCTTTAGGGTGATCCCCTCTTTTCCCTACACATTGGCATATGTCGCATGTACTGCAGTAGCGCCGCACATCCTTTGAGATCCCCGGCCAGAAGAAGGTCTGGGTCATCCGATAGGCGGTGCGGTTACCCCCCAAATGTCCCGCTAGAGGAATATCATGGCCAATTCGGAGAAGTTCCAACCCGTACTTTCTGGGTACCACTAGTTGGCGCTTCTGCGAAGGGGCACAGCCTCTTTTCTTACCTACAGTCAGTCGGTATAGCCTGTCATTTTCCCATACAAAACGTTCCTGCTCATCCCCCCCAGTGGCAGCTATCTCACGATATTTCTGAAGGGTTGGGTCCTCCCTGGTTTACCTCCCAAACTCTTCCGGGGTGTCCCAAGCTAAAGGTTCCTCTCTTATGTGTGATCTACTTGTCTGTGCTTGGCTTACCTGGGTCTCCCGTCCTGTTGTGGGGTCATCGGCAAGCCTGCTCTGTGCTCGGGTGGTCACGGGGCAAGCGGCATCTGTGGTGGGTAAGTAAGCCAAAGTCAGGGGGCCAATATTGTTGCCCAATACGACTTCAGCAGGCAGATTGTCCATGATGCCCACCGTGGTCTTTCCCGACCCGACCCCCCAGTCCAAGTGTACCCGGGCTGTGGGTAAACGGAATACAGCTCCCCCTGCGACATGGACAGCAACTGTGTGTTTGGACAGGTGTTCCGGTCTCACCAAATGTCGTTGCATCAGTATCTCTCAAGCCCTGGGCTACTTGTCCATTCACTCGTACCTCCTGACGGTGGTGCTGATGGTTATCTGGGGATGCGGCTTGAATTGGATCTGCCTCGTACAGGATGCCCAAGCATTCCTCTGGGCCCACCTCGGTCTCTACACAGTGGGCAGCAGAGGTATGTGGAGTGTGGTTCTCTGTAGTGGGTGACGTGCGCCTCCAGTTATTCACGGCCGACCCCAGCGGGCAGTAACGTGCGATATGTCCAGGGTTGTTGCACCGGTGGCAGGTTATTCTAGATGAGTCCCAGGGGTAGTTGTTGGACCCTTGAGGGCGCGCTGGCCCTGGGGGTATGGGAGCACGGAACTCCGGGTGAGGGGTGACAGCTGTGGTGCGTGGTTCTACTTTGTTAGCGGGCCTTGAGGTGCTCTGGCTCACTCTCCTGGACTCGGCGTATTCGTCTGCCAGCCGAGCTGCCTCACTTAGGTTGTTGGGCCGTCGGTCCCTTACCCAATCCTGTAAGTCAGCAGATAAACTTTGGAAGAAATGTTCCAGTAAAAATAGCTGCAGTACTTCTTCTCCTGTGTTGGCTTTGCACCCAGTGTGATGCCACCCGCTGTAACTTATTAGCCCATTCCATGTGGGAGTCCACAGCCTTTTTCTTGGACTCCCGGAAGCGACGGCGGTAGGTTTCTGGGGTTACGGCGTACCGGGATAGCAGTGCCTCTTTAACTTTTTGATACTGTACAATATCCTCTGGAGCAAGAGCCCGAAAGGCTTAATTGGCTTTGCCCGACAATTTCCCCGACAAAATAGTGACCCATTGGTCTGATGGTACCTGGTGTAGTGAGCACTGCCTCTTGAAATCAGCCAAATATCCATCTATTTCCTCCTCACTTTCTACAACATTTTTAAATGCAGTAAACGGTATTTTCCTCCCTGTAGTAGCGGGTGCGGGGTAGGAACTGCCTGTGTAATGGGCTGTCTAGCTCTTACCAGTTCCGTTTCTTGTCTCCTCTTAGTTTGTATCTCCTCCCTTGCTTCCCGGAACAGCTGGTTTACTAGTTCCGTGGACGTTTCTGGATACAAGGATAATCTCCGCTGTACAATGGCAGTAAGTACATCATCCTCGCTGACAGGTGCAAGGGGCTCCGTTACTTCCATGGACCTATCCATTTCATCCAGCTCTAGCAGGTCAGCTATCAGCTCTCTCCGTGGTCTGTTGCTGGCACTCCTACCACGACTCTCCAATAAATCCTTTAGTGTGGGTCTTTTCAGCTTGGCGTACTGAGACTCCATTCAGCACTTGCTTTTTGGATAAAAGGACCATCCCACCGCTGCCAATGGCCAATGTAACGGCTACCCAGGTAGAGAGAGGGTATCAGCCGTTGGAGACGTCCTTTTCCCTGCAAGCTGCTGTGGAGAAGTAAAGCTGGTATAATCCCATCCACGATATCCAGAGCGAGAGTCAGGTTCAGCTGTAAACAGGAGCAGAATAATATTCCCAAATAATCCCCTTCCAAGAACGAGACGAGGCTACGTTTTGAAGGGTCAAGAAGAACTGAGGACTGGGACACCCAGCCTGCTTTTTATTACAATTCAGTACAAAATGAACACACCCAGGGGGAGGCATAAAATCACCAATCATGTACATGGTACCACCCACACATCCCCTCCCCTCAGATAAACAGTTAACATAATTAACATGTACAGTAATTTATCCAAGTCCTGGATGTACCCCAAAAACAGGGGGTACAGCTTTAAGTCCGGTATCCCCTCAGATAGCCCTCATCCAGGGGACCAACATATCCAAAAATCAGTCTATTCGGACAAATGGTTCGGGAGTTATGGGGTTCCAAGGTTTTGACCGACCGCACAGACCAACTAGCCGAAAATAGTTCCATAAGTTTTGGCCTTGCGGTCGGTCCTCGTTCGTACGACAAAACGGTATGAAATTCGTGCCATCCAGTCGAATCTCGGTGGTCGCTATAATCCCCATGGAAAGTAAAGTATAACTACCGAACGGCCGATTGTTCGGTAGTTCCAGCACAAAGTTATGGGTGTATGGAGGTCTCAGCGGTGTTCGCCTATTTGCGTATCCGTTTTTAGTTCCATGCGTTCACAGGCAAACACCGCTGTTCATGCACAAGATGGCCGCGAACACATGTAAAGTCCCGAAATGGCGGCCACCTATATTTTACACACGGAGTTCGTGCTGAACTATGCAAACAGCTGGAAACAAGCTGGGAGATAAAGTACTTCTTTTTTTTTAATTCTTTATTTTTGCGTGCATGTGGTTAACAACGTTGCAAACTAAGCCACAACAGCTCACGTTCACATTTTTCAGTAGACATTTAAAACATGGCTATTACGTCAATGCACATTTTTAGAAATTATGATGAGTACTTTTCAACGTTAAATACAGTAGGATTTTCACACGTTTGTTAATTGCTGGCTAGAGATATAGGATGCAGTTATATCTAAACGGTAGCACGGTTAATTATCGTGGTTATCAAAAGATGCATAAATCAGGACATTGCTATTAACGTACAGGTATCTGGTATGCATAAAAATTATAGACTTTACAATTCTTTGCGTTTTGGTGTGCATGTAATAATGATGTAGATTAATTTAGAAATAAACAAATATGTTTAAATGTCTATCTGTTCCTGTCCAAATCTGAGATGATTAAATTGCGTATACGCAGAAGTAAGCTCACACTGACACATGGAGTTCAGGTTAAAAGCACTTCAGAAAATTTAATGCAATCTGGTTGGAAAACAGTTATGCAGGCCTTTTTAAATGCAAAATGACATCATCATAAAATCAAGATAAGAAGTGAGGAAACATTGTCAATTGGCTAAGAGAAGAAGTGGTTAGTTAAATGCCCTCCCTGTTGGGTGTTACGTCTTACATCATAACTGACGTCATAAAGTTCTCCTCCAGATTTCAGCGCCATCTTGCTAGCACGAGGAGTTCTTTCGATGGGAGGGGGCATTTTGGCAGCTATCCATAAAGAGTAGCTGGTACCTTTAGTCTTTCAAGGTTAGTATCCTCAGTATTCTCAAGGCCTCTTTGGCAATTATACACTCTATCAATACTATCTGCTACAGTGTGTTCTTTGAATCAGAAGATTCTAGCATTTTCTGCTGACATGCTGTTTCTACGAACAAAGGAATCTTGTAAAGTTTAAACTACGAGGCATGAGAGCTGAATATGAGAATATAGTATTAAAGGGGCCCAGTAAGGATTATATAGTTTATAAGGGGCCTAATAATGGATATAAGTTATAAGGGGTTAATAATTCTACAACAATAACAGTGTACTTACTCTGCCCCTATAGCGTCGCAAGTAGTGTGATAACAGGTTACACAAGTATGGCGTTTCATAGTAATAGACAGCACTATTTTTAAAAGTAGAGTAGGAGACAGTTACCAACAGTGGATGTGGCATAACTCATGAAATGCGAGAAACATGAGGGTTTCCTTGCTTGCGGTATGAGGCAGTGCTATGCTTTAATGAGGCATGTCGTTTATGAAAATTTCAGCGTGTAGATAGAAGACAGGCTTCAGGTATTCTGTGTTCGCTGGGTGTGCTAGGCAGCGAAAAAGCGCGTCTTCTACGAGTGTGCTTGCTATTATGAGTTGGCTATATGCGCGTGTGCTTCAGTATGCGTTGCGTAAAGTACTTCTTAATTACATACCACGGCGGTCCGGTGTTCGGTAGAAATACACTGACAAAGCAACGAATCCAGCTACCGAACAGATGAAATACAATGTAATTCCCTTGATTATTCCACAGGGCTTAGGAGATTGTAAGGTTCTGTTACAATAGAGATAGATAGAGATAGATAGATAGAGAGATAGAATGATAGAGAGATAGATAGAGAGATAGATAGAGAGATAGATATTGTGACGGATCGCCTGGCACCCCAACTGGGTACCTCCGTTTGAAGGATGCTCCTAGTGCTCACCAAGAACCATCAGCACCGCACCAGACACCATAATCACTGCATACCCAACGAACCGCTGCAGCTTGGTTGGGGTCTCGCCGTCTCCTACCCACCCTGGACCTACGACAAGTACCAATAAACCTTCTGTTCCTGATTTACCCTCAATCTAGAGTCTTGTCTCTTATTGGGGGAAACTGCTACAAGGGATTGCTATGCTCTCATACTGCCTTGAATAATCCCTAGCTCTTGTAAGAGCTGTTCCTGCTTCGCTCTCTGGAGGAAGAGAGGTTCATCCAGTGGAACCTGGAGCCTTGTCGTAGGTCAAGGGTGGGTAGGAGACGGCGAGACCCCAACTAAGCTGCGGTGGTTCGTGAGGTCTGCAGTACTTATGGTGTCTGGAGAAGTGCTTGGAGCCCTCAGTAAGCACTAGGAGCATCCGTCGGCGGAGGTACCCAACCGGGGTACAGGAAGCTCCGTTACAGAGATAGATAGATAGAGATACATTACAACAGGGCCAAATGGAACCAGCAGGCATCCCGCAGCAGTTGGCTGCTCAGAATTCCAAGCTGGAGGAGCAAGACCACCGCTTGGATCAGTTCGCTCACGCGTTGCAGACTGTTCTGCAGCGCACCGCTCACCTCCAACCCGGGGCACAACAAGCCGATACTGCTCCACCGGCCCCTGTTCTCATACCTGTCACTCCATAAGCATAACACCGCCCCAACGGTATAGTGGTGATCCTGCGCTTTGTCATGGGTTTCTGAATCAGATCGATATACACATGGTTATGAACCCACACTCCTTTCCAACTGACAGGTCAAAAATAGCCATTGTCATTAACCATCTCTCTGGCAGGGCCTTGGCTAACCCGATATGGGAATCCTGGGAGTCCGGTAGGCAGAGATTTGTGCTCAACCTTGCAGATATACACAGTCCAAGGCGATAAGGTTAGAAACCACCAGGACTGTGAATCTGTGCACGGGTCTGTGCATGAAAGGTGTTTCCAATACGCGGTACAGACAAGGGCAAATCCAGAAGAGTAGTCAGACATGGATCCAAAAGACAGGGCAGGCAGCAAACAGACAACAACAGATCATCCAAGAAGAAAAGGTCACAAGCTAAGTCAGTCTTAGGAAACAGGATGCATGAAACAGGATACAACAAACTGACACTGCCCTCAGGGAGAGGCAGTGTTTTATACCTGGAGTAATGATCAATCTGCCTCAGGTGGACTTTGATAGACAGGTAGGAGCCACTGGCGAAGTCCAGCCCCCTAGTGCTGCAGACAACGCTAGACTAAAGAAGTTCCAAAGTGGCTCAGAGGCAAGACAGCAGGAACAGGACACATAAGGACCACAGTTCAAATCCCCTGTTGGGCACTTCTGGGGCGACCATGTCTGGATGTGAATAGGGTGTGAATAGGCTCTTCATAGCAGCACACCTCATAGTTGGTTTCACTATCACTAAGATAGTCTTTGTGATTGAAGAGTCCCTTAACAGCATGGGGCTCTATAGTGCTAGCTTCTGGTACCACTGGAGAATGGTCAAGGTCTTCGATGATTTGGATGCAGGTGATAAGTACCTTGATTCCAGAAGGCATATCCTCTGATCTTTTTGCCCTAGGTACATCAACAGGAGTGGAGTTTGCGGCTTTCAATGCCTTTTCGAACAGTTCCAGATCTGATATGCAGACTTTGGTACCATTTGAGGCAAAGGTAGATCTCCATTGAGCAGACAGAAAGTTGTGATGGTACCATCTTTAACAGGAGTATCTTTAGGAGGATGTGCAGACTTCTTTGGAGCAGGGGATGGAGAGTTTCTCAGGGAGGTCAAGCATGGGCAGGAATGACGGCTTCTTTGAAACTTTTTAGGCTGGCATGCAGCGATATGAGGTGACCCCTTTCTCCACAGTAAAAACAAAGGCCATGGCTTCTCCTCCGGTCTTTTTCTTCATGAGTCAATTTGGTCAGGATGAGTCCTATTTCCATAGGTTCCTCGAAGTTAAGAGGAACATTAGATACCTCTGGAGTCTTCCGAGGAACCAGATCATAAGGAGGCAACAAGGAGGTCTGATTTTGGTACCTGGTCTCTATTTCTGGGAATCTAGGGTCCTCTGGTACGTGGGACTGGCCTTGGTGCAGTGGTTTTACTAGAGGTCTTGCACTGCGCTTTCATCGCAGTCATGAAGGATCCCCAACTGTCAAAGACAGGACTCTTAGCCTGCAACATCTGATGTACCCATGTTTTGATTCGTCCAGACAGCAGGTTGATAGCCGCTCAGATCATGATGAAGTCGGTGGCATATGTCCGAGGCTTTAAGGCAAATCAAAACTCGCAATCCCCCTTAGAATACTGGAAGGATGCACGGCTACCATCAACTCTCGCAGGCATAACAATGAATGGCTCAGAATAAGCAGGTTCCGGGGCTGGACATACTGTGCCTTTAAGAATCTGAACTTCTCGCTGTAGCTCCAAAACAGTCTGGGCTAGGCTGGATACTTGCTGCGTAAGCAGTTTGAACATCGGTTTGTTATGTCACGGCTTACCTTAGTTGGGAGTCCAGTAGGCAGAGATTTGTGCTCACCCTTGCAGATATACACAGTCCAAGGCGATAAGGTTAGAAACCACCAGGACTGTGAATCATCCTTTCGGAGAACATTTGACATACCTGGTAGGATAGCTTCCGCTAGGAGAGCCTTGTTGTACATCAAACAAGGCTCCAGAACAGTGGTAGACAACACCATAGAATTCCATACTCTAATGGCGGAAGTGGCATGGAACAACGATTCTCTGGTAACAGCTTTTCAGGTAGGATTAGCCGATTACCTACTCAATGAGATAGCATCCAAAGATGTACCCACATTATTAGATGATCTCATTGACTACTGTATTGTTAGACAATCGCATTAGAGAGAGATGCTTTCAGCAAAATCTTCTAGCTGGATGCATGTTCACCCCTTTCCCTCTACTTCTCTATGTGCTTTGCCCTCCTTGTGGTTCACCACCTGAACCTATGCAAACAGTACCCGAAGAGGAGAAGCAACGTAGAAAGAGGGAAAGTCTATGCTTCTACTGTGGCAAAAAGGGGCATTTAAGGACAACTTGTCCTGACCTGCAGGGAAACGCCAGTGCCTAAGACCCGAGGAGGGGTTGGTCTTAGGTGTTACGACGTTATTCCCTTACGACCATAACTCTAGACCGCTTCTCACGGTTACCCTCACCATCAACGTTGACGCCATTCACACCAAGGCCCTAGTGGACTCAGGCGCAGCTGGCAACTTTATAGACCAGTCCTTTGCTGAGTACCATGCCATGACCTTGGTACACAAGGCCTCACCTCCAGCCGTGGAAGCACTTGATGGCAAGCCACTGATGAACCCCAAGGTGACTCACAAAACCCAGAAGTACAACTCACCATAGGGATCCTACACCGGAAAAGTATTACCTTTCACGTGCTGTGTTCCCCTTTGTCCCATAGTCCTTGGGTTTCTGTGGTTGATAAAATATAACCCGGTTATAGATTGGGTCACTCTGGACATATTGCCCTGGGGTTCTTTCTGCCTTACACAGTGTCTTATACTTGTGCATCCCATTTGTTCTTAACCTGCCCTCAGCCCCTCCTCTCTCTACCTCGGTGCCTCCACAGTAGGCTGATCTAGTCCAGGTCTTCGAGAAAAGAGAGGCCGAGAAACTCCCTCCCCCCCACCCCACCACCCTTAGGATTGTGAGATTGATCTTTTGCCAGGGACTATGCCACCTAAAGGCCAGGTATATCCCCTTTCTGAGCATGAAATCAAGATCAAAGAGAACTATATTGAAGCGTCCCTTATCTCCGGCAGGTGCTGGCTTCTTCTTCGTATCGAAGAAAGAGGGTGATCTCAGACCCTGTATAGACTATAGGGATCTGAAGAAGATCACGGTGTGGAACATATATCCAATTCCGCTTATCACTGAGTTTTTTTTGACTGCTAAAAAGGTTCCAAGTGGTTCACTAAACTGGATCTCAGGGGTGCGTATAACCTGGTCAGAACAAGAGAACAAGATGAGTGGAAAACCGCTTTTAACACTTGTGGCAGCCACTAAGAATATCCAATGATGCCCTTCAGCCTGTGTTAGGCCCCTGCTGTCTTCCAGGACTTTATCAATGATGTCCTCCGAGATTACTTGCACGTATGTGCTGTAGTGTAGCTGGATGACATATTGGTATACTCCCCTGATCTAGAAACCCACCATATACATGTCAGATCAGTACTAAAGAAACTGCAAGAATAAGGTCTGTATTGCAAGCTAGAGAAGTGCCTCTTCGATCAGACATCTGTGTTCTTGGGGGTACATCATATCTGAGAAGGGTTTTAGTATGGACTCTAAGAAACTGGAAGCCATCAAAACTTGTCCACTTCCACAGGGATTTAAGGCCATACAAAAGGTTTGTGGGTTTCGCTAACTATTACAGAAAGTTCATAAAGAATTTCTCCTCTGTAGTAGCCCCAATAACCAAAATGACCAATAAATTGGTTTATCCCTGTGTTTGGAGTTCTGAGGCTCTTGAGGAGCAAAAGAATTGGAAATAAAATAAAATAAAAAAAATTGTAGTAACAAAAAACTACCAATAGGTGTCGCCAGAGATTAGGAGAAAAGTATCGAAATTTAGTCTTTATATGTCTATTAATAAAACTTAACTTTTAATATGTTAATGCATGAAATAAAACAAGTGTGACAAGTAGTGATTAGTGATGTACCGAACTGTTCGCCGGCGAATAGTTCCCGGCGAACATAGAGTGTTCGCATTTGCCGCCGCGAGCGAACACATGCGCGGTTCGATCCGCCCCCTATTCGTCATCATTGAGCAAACTTTGACCCTGTGCCTCACGGTCAGCAGACACATCCCAGCAAATTAGCAGCAGACCCTCCCTTCCAGACCCTCCCACCTCCCTCCCAGCATCCATTTTAGATTCATTCTGAAGCTGCATGCTTAGTGAGAGGAGGAAAAGTGTAGCTGCTGATTATTAGATAGGGAAATTGATAGCTAGGCTAGGGTATTCAGTGTCCACTACAGTCCTGAAGGACTCATCTGATCTCTGCTGTAAGGACAGCACCCCAAAAAGCCCTTTTTAGGGCTAGAGCATCATTTTTTTTCTGTGTAATGTAATTGCAGTTGACTGCCTGCCAGCTTCTGTGTCAGGCTCACAGTGGATGCTGTGCCCATTTGCCCAGTCAGTGCCACCACTCATATCTGGCATCACAATAGCTTAAGCTTGACATTTAAAAATAAATTGAATAGCAGTTAGTTGTCTGCAAGCGTCGGGGTGTCAGGCCTCCTTCAGCTTATGCTCTGCAGACCTCTGCCAGTGTACTTTGCCAGTTGCCACTCATATCTGGTGTCTCTATAGTGTGCTTTTACAAAGAAAAAAAGTTTTTCAGTGTAAGCTAATAGCAGTCAGTGTCCTTAAAGCGGGTGTCAGGCCTCCTTCAGCGTGTGCTCTGCAGACCTCTGCCCGTGTACTTTTCCAGTTGCCACTCATATCTGGTGTCTCTATAGCGTGCTTTTACAAAGAAAAAAAGTTTTTCAGTGTAAGCTAATAGCAGTCAGTGTCCTTAAAGCGGGTGTCAGGCCTCCTTCAGCGTGTGCTCTGCAGACCACTGCCCGTGTACTTTGCCAGTTGCCACTCATATCTGGTGTCTCTATAGCGTGCTTTTACAAAGAAAAAACGTTTTTCAGTGTAAGCTAATAGCAGTCAGTGTCCTTAAAGCGGGTGTCAGGCCTCCTTCAGCGTGTGCTCTGCAGACCTCTGCCCGTGTACTTTGCCAGTTGCCACTCATATCTGGTGTCTCTATAGTGTGCTTTTACAAAGAAAAAAAGTTTTTCAGTGTAAGCTAACAGCAGTCAGTGTCCTTAAAGCGGGTGTCAGGCCTCCTTCAGCGTGTGCTCTGCAGACCTCTGCCCGTGTACTTTTCCAGTTGCCACTCATATCTGGTGTCTCTATAGCGTGCTTTTACAAAGAAAAAAAGTTTTTCAGTGTAAGAGAATAGCAGTCAGTGTCCTTAAAGCAGGTGTCAGGCCTCCTTCAGCGTGTGCTCTGCAGACCTCTGCCCGTGTACTTTGCCAGTTGCCACTCATATCTGGTGTCTCTATAGCGTGCTTTTACAAAGAAAAAACGTTTTTCAGTGTAAGCTAATAGCAGTCAGTGTCCTTAAAGCGGGTGTCAGGCCTCCTTCAGCGTGTGCTCTGCCAGTGTACTTTGCCACTCATATCTGGTGTCACAATAGCATGCATTTAAAACCAAAAACTTTTTTCACTGTTATAGATTGAATAGCAGTTAGTTGTCTCCAAGCGTCTGTGTGTCAGGCCTGCTCATCTGCCCACAGTCAGGTGTCTGTCAAGGACATGTTTGAGCGTAAGAAGCCAATGTCAGAAAGTCACCCCCTTGCCTGGCGTCTGACAGCTGGCTTGTCTGTACTATTAGCCCACCAGCTTTTACCATATAAGCTGGTGGAGTCTGAGGCGTTCAAAAAATTTGTAGCTATTGGGACACCGCAGTGGAAGGTACCCGGCCGAAATTTCTTTTCACAAAAGGCAATCCCCAACCTGTACTCGATTGTGCAAAAGGAAGTAATGGCATGTCTGGCACACAGTGTTGGGGCAAGGGTCCATCTGACCACTGATACCTGGTCTGCAAAGTATGGTCAGGGCAGGTATATCACCTACACTGCGCATTGGGTAAACCTGCTGACGGCTGCCAAGCATGGAATGCGTGGCTCTGCAGAGGAGTTGGTGACACCACCACGACTTGCAGGCAGGCCTGCTGCCACCTCCTCTACTCCTCCTACTCCATCCTCTTCCATAACCTCCACGGCTGAGTCCTCTTCTGCTGCTGCGTCTTGCTCCACATCAACGGCACCCCCCCCAGCTCCCCAGGTACTATTCCACATCCCGGAAACGGCAGTGTCATGCCGTCTTGTGTTTGACTTGCTTGAAAGCAGAGAGTCACACCGGACAAGCACTCCTGTCCGCCCTGAACGCACAGGTGGAAAAGTGGCTGACTCCGCAGCAACTGGAGATCGGCAAAGTGGTTTGTGACAACGGAACAAATTTGTTGGCGGCATTGAAGTTGGGCAAGTTGATCTGATCTGATCGTACAACGCTTTGTGCATAAGTACACAAGCTTACAGGACGTCCTTCTTGTCTCTGTACTTAACTGCCAACAGCTCCTCTTGGCGCAGAGCTGAGGTCTCCCCCCTTCGTAGCCGGGTGCGTGCAAGTTGTCCTGGGAAACCTGTGCTGTTCTTTTTAATTGCGCCGCAAGCTACTGTATCAAAACAGTACAGTAGCTTGAACAAAGGGACACTTGTATAAAAATTGTCAGTATACATGTGGTACCCTTTGTTCATCAGGGGGAATATCAGGTCCCAGACAATCTTGCCACTGGTTCCCATATGTTCTGGGCAACCTGGAGGGTCAAGGTGGCTATCCTTTCCCTCGTACACCCGGAAGGCCTGAGTATACCTGTAACGGCTACCCAGGTAGTGAGAGGGTATCTGCCGTTGGAGACGTCCTTTTCCCTGCAAGCTGCTGTGTAGAAGTCAGGCTGGTAGAATTCCATCCACGATATCCAGAGAGAGAGTCAGGTTCCGCTGTAAAAGAGCAGAGTAATATTCCCAAATAATCCCCTTCCAAGAACGAGACGAGGCTACGTTTTGAAGGGTCAAGAAGAGCTGAGGTGCTGGCACACCCAGCCTGGCTTTTATTACAAAAAGGTACAAACAGAACACACCCAGGGAAAGGTTGAAAATAACCAATTACATGCATGGTACAACCCCCACGTCTCCTCCCCTCAGATAAACATATAACATAATTATAACATACACTCTTTTATCCAAGTTCTGGATGTACCCCCAGTTCTAGCACCGATTGATAGCTTTCGTTTAGGGGAACAACATGTCCAAATTTCAGCTCATTTGGTTGAGGGGTTCGGGAGTTATGGGTCCTTGAAGTTTTAACCGTTCGCCTATTAAAACTCTATGAAATTCTTGCCATCCACAACTATCTCGGTGTTCGCTGAAATCCCCATAGAAGATTAAGTATAACTACCGAACAGCCGGTTGTTCGGTAGTTCCAGCACGAAGTTACGGTTGTATGGAGGTCTCAGCGGTGCTTGCCTATTTGCGTATCCGTTTTTAGTTCCATGCGTTCACAGGCAAACACCGCTGTTCGTGCGCAAGATGGCCGCGAACACGTGGAAGTCCCGAAATGGCGGCCACCTATATTTTACACACGGAGTTCGTGCTGAACGATACAAACGGCTGTAAACAAGCTGGGAGGTAAAGTACTCCTTAATTACACACCAAGGTGGTCCGGTGTTCGGTAGAAATACACTGACAAAGCAACGAATCCAGTTACCGAACAGAGGAAATATGCTGTAATTCCCTTAATTATTCCACAGGGCTTAGAGGATTGTGAGGTTCTGTTACAATACCCAGTCTCGCTATCACAGAGCTTATACATCTTTACACCATACCTAGCGTGCTTGGTACATACTGCTTGAATCCCAGCCTTCCCTTATACTTCATCAGGGATTCATCCACGCATATATTCCTTCCAGGTGTATAAGCCTCTGCAAACCTGGCAGCAAAGTGGGTAATCATGGGGCAGATTTTATACAGCCTGTCAAACTGGGGATGCTCCCTAGGGGGACACAGGCTGTTGTCACTGAAGTGCATGAAATGCAGAATCATTTCATACCTCTTCCTCGACATACATTGGGAGTAAATGGGGGTAGAGCAGATGGAGCTACTGCTCCAGTAGGAGCGGATGGAGGGCTTCTTTATGATGCCCATCAGCATAGTCAATGCCCAGAATCTTTTAAATTCTGGCACAGTGTGTATCTTTGCCAAAAAAGAGTCCGTATTTGTAGCTCGGAATTGATGGGTGTTACGGTTGCCTCCAGGCTGGCTGGAAGTTGGACCGTAGAAAAGGATGCTCCTAGCGCTCACCAAAGGATCATCAGCACCTTAGACACCATAACTACTGCGTAGCCACCATAAGTACTGCAGACTCTACGAACCACCGCTGCTGGGCTGGTATCTCGCCGTCTGCTCTGCGCCCTGGACCTATGACCAGGCTCCAGTAGGTGAACCTCTTCCTTCTGTAGAGCGAAGCTGGATCAGGAACAAGAGCTCTTACAAGAGCTCAGTAGCTAAGGGAGTATGACGAGCATAGCAATCCCTGTAGTGATTATAGCTGTCCCCTACAAACATGAGTCAAGGCTGCAAGTTAGAGGGTCAGAAGAGGTCTGAGGTGCTGGAACACCCAGCCTGGTTTTCATTACCATTTTGTAAATACAGGACCACCCACAGGGCGGGACAAAACAACCAATCATACACGTACATCATTAAAACCACTCCCAGTAATTAAACACAAAATCCTCCCCTCTGTCTGTAATATAATTATGCTACACAAGGGATTAACATAATTATCACAGACAGTAAAAATACAGTTTTTACCCATACCCTGTAACTTTAAAACCATACATCCAATCTTCATAAAAATACATATTAACAATCAATCCATTCAGGGGAACAACATATTAAAAAATGGCACGAATCAGACCAGGGGTTCAAAAGTTATCAAAAGTATCTTTTGGGGCCTTGCTGGCAACATGGCAATCTGGTTCAAGCAGGTTTTACAGGGCCCTCTATCCTGGAGACAATGGGAAAAGTAATCGAATTATCCAGGGCTAGAGGCAGACTCCATTAACCACATGGTTGCAAAAAGACATAAAACACTTTAAAATACATAAAGTCACCTTTTACACATAACACACAGACATTTCACATATCCCCAGATAGCTGGGATCTGAGCGCACAAAACTACCGAATAGCGCGCAGATCCTATTCACACAGTTCAATTGCCATGAAGCTAAAGTCTTTCCCATAGTCTTTCATTATATGAATAGGCTCCATGGCATAGCTATCTGGGGTATCACCGCTCACACAGGGCCATAGTCATAAGGAAGGAGGCTGGCAAATAGGCTTCTCCACAATCCAGGGAAGCAGGGCAATTTTCCATTTAAAGGGCCAGTTACAAATAGCAGTTTGTAACAATGGGCATATAAATTAGTTTGGGTGACAATGTTCCCCAATACAGGGATCCTTAGGACAGGTGTCAATCCATATCTGCCAAATGACCCTATGTAGGGGGAACAGTCTCTATCCTGCTCTGTGTCAGTGTTTATCATGGTCTCTGAGGACAGGTGTCAATCCATATCTGCCACGTGACCCTATGTAGGGGTAATAGTCTCTATTCTGCTCTGTGTCAATGTGTATCATGGTCTCTGAGGACAGGTGTCAATCCATATCTGCCAAGTGACCCTATGTAGGGGGAACAGTCTCTATTCTGCTCTGTGTCAGTGTCTATCATGGTCTCTGAGGACAGGTGTCAATCCATATCTGCCAAGTGACCCTAGGTAGGGGTAACAGTCTCTATTCTGCTCTGTGTCAGTGTGTATCATGGTCTCTGAGGACAGGTGTCAATCCATATCTGCCAAGTGACCCTATGTAGGGGGAACAGTCTCTATTCTGCTCTGTGTCAGTGTGTATCAGGGGCTTTGAGGACAGGTGTCAATCCATATCTGCCAAGTGACCCTATGTAGGGGTAACAGTCTCCATTCTGCTCTGTGTCAGTGTGTATCAGGGGCTTTGAGGACAGGTGTCAATCCATATCTGCCAAGTGACCCTATGTAGGGGTAACAGTCTCTATTCTGCTCTGTGTCAGTGTGTATCATGGTCTCTGAGGACAGGTGTCAATCCATATCTGCCAAGTGACCCTATGTAGGGGGAACAGTCTCTATTCTGCTCTGTGTCCGTGTGCATCAGGGGCTCTGAGGACAGGTGTCAATCCATATGTCAAGGTGCCAATATGTCAGGTGTCAATCCATATTCATTGTGATTTAGGAATGTTAGGTGATTTCTGCCCTTTATGGATTAAAACCAGACTCTGCATCAACTGTGTAATTTTCCATGGGAGTTTTGCCATGGATCCCCCTACGGCATGCTACAGTCCAGGTGTTAGTCCCCTTGAAACAACTTTTCCATCACTTTTGTGGCCAGAAAGAGTCCCTGTGGGTTTTAAAATTTGCCTGCCCATTGAAGTCAATGGCGATTCACCCGGTTCGCCGGTTCGCGAACGTTTGCGGAAGTTCCCGTTCGCCGTTCGCGAACCGAAAATTTTGTGTTCGCGACATCACTAGTAGTGATGTCCCGGAATGTTCGCCGGCGCTGTTCGGTCCGCCCCCTATTCATCATCATTGAGTAAACTTTGACCCTGGCCTGTACCTCACAGTCAGCAGACACATTCCAGCCATTCAGCAGCAGACCCTCCCACCTCCTGGACAGCATCCATTTTACATTCATTGTGAAGCTGCATTCTTAGTGAGAGTAGGGACAGTTTAGCTGCTGCTGATTTGATAGGGAAATTGATAGCTAGGCTAGTGTATTCAGCATCCACTACAGTCCTGAAGGACTCATCTGATCTCTGCTGTAAGGACAGCACCCCAAAAAGCCCTTTTTAGGGCTAGAACATCAGTCTGCTTTTTTTTTTTCACGAGTGTGTGTTTCAGGGTCTGCCAGGGCACAGTGTCACACCAGTGCAACTCATATCTGGTGTAACAGTAGTGTACATTTTAAATGCAGTTGCATGCCTGCCAGCCAGCCTGTGTGTCAGGTTTACAGCATATACTGTGCCCACTTGCCCAGTGCCATCACTCACTCACTGGTGTCACAATAGCTTGCATTTAAACCAAAAAAACTTTTTTTAATGTAGTATAATAGCAGTCAGTTTCCTTCACTAGTGTGCGTTTCAGGGCCTGCCCAGTGCCACCACTCGCTCACTGGTGTCACAATAGCTTGCATTTAACAAAAAGAAAATAGTTTTGGACTGTAATATAATAGCAGTCAGTTTCTATCACGAGTGTGCGTTTCAGGGCCTGCCAGGGCACAGTGTCACACCAGTGCAACTCATATCTGGTGTAACAGTAGTGTACATTTTAATTGCAGTTGCATGCCTGCCAGCCAGCCTGTGTGTCAGGTTTACAGCATATACTGTGCCCACTTGTCCAGTGCCACCACTCACTCACTGGTGTCACAATAGCTTGCATTTAACAAAAAAAAATCTTTTTGGACTGTAATATAATAGCAGTCAGTTTCCTTCATGAGTGTGCGTTTCAGGGTCTGCCAGGGCACAGTGTCACACCAGTGCCACTCATATCTGGTGTAACAGTAGTGTACATTTAAAAAAATAATAATTTTTGGACTGTAATAGATTGAATAGCAGTTAGTTGTCTGCCAGCTTGTGTCAGGCTCACAGCGTATACTGTGCCCACTTGCCCAGTGCCACCACTCACTCACTGGTGTCACAATAGCTTGCATTTAACAAAAAAAAATCTTTTTGGACTGTAATATAATAGCAGTCAGTTTCCTTCACGAGTGTGCGTTTCAGGGTCTGCCAGGGCACAGTGTCACACCAGTGCAACTCATATCTGGTGTAACAGTAGTGTACATTTAAATAAAAAAATAATAATTTTGACTGTAATAGATTGAATAGCAGTTAGTTGTCTGCCAGCGTGTGTGTCAGGCTCACAGCGTATACTGTGCCCACTTGCCCAGTGCCACCACTCACTCACAGGTGTCACCATAGCTTGCATTTAACAAAAAAATTATTTTTGGACTGTATATAATAGCAGTCAGTTTCAGGGTCTGCCAGGGCACAGTGTCACGCCAGTGCAACTCATATCTGGTGTAACAGTAGTGTACATTTAAAAAAAAAAAAAAAAAATACAATTTTGACTGTAATAGATTGAATAGCAGTTAGTTGTCTGCCAACATGTGTGTCAGGCTCGCAGCATATACTGTGCCCAGTGCCACCACTCACTCACTGGTGTCACAATAGCTTGCATTTAACAAAAAAAAATATTTTGGGACTGTAATATAATAGCAGTCAGTTTCTTTCACGAGTGTGCGTTTCAGGGCCTGCCAGGGCACAGTGTCACACCAGTGCAACTCATATCTGCTGTAACAGTAGTGTACATTTAAAAAAAAATACAATTTTGACTGTAATAGATTGAATAGCAGTTGTCTGCCAGCGTGTGTGTCAGGCTCACAGCGTATACTGTGCCCACTTGCCCAGTGCCACCACTCACTCACTGGTGTCCCAATAGCTTGCATTTAACAAAAAAAAACTTTTTGGACTGTAATATAATAGCAGTCAGTTTCCTTCACTAGTGTGCGTTTCAGGGCCTGCCCAGTGCCACCACTCACTCACTGGTGTCACCATAGATTGCATTTAAAAAAAAACAAAAAAACTTTTTGGACTGTAATATAATAGCAGTCAGTTTCTTTCACGAGTGTCCGTTTCAGGGCCTGCCAGGCCACACTGTCACACCAGTGCAACTCATATCTGGTGTAACGGTAGTGTACATTTAAAAAAAAAAAATTGACTAATAGATTGAATAGCAGTTAGTTGTCTGCCAGTGTGTGTGTCAGGCTCGCAGCGTATACTGTGTCCACTAGACCAGTGCTACCACTCATATCTGGTGTTGATACCGGAGAAACTGACGGAAGCCAAGCACAGAGAGATGGACACAGGTTTCTTCAGGAAGGAAGAGATTCTTTATTCGATTCACCGAACGGGACTCAGAGGGACTAATGTCACCAAAATACAACAAGATCTGAGCCCCGGACAATAGTGTAGGCTCCTTATATAGGCATGTAACTCCTCCCATAATAAGCTCCACCCACACATACTCTTACCCAATCAATCGAACAAGAACTAACTTCCTGTTTGACCACATGGCTTGCCCAGCACAATGGAGGAGGGGAATACTACATCCGGTATTCTCGCACATGCTCCGTACACTACTGATTGTATCTTTGCCACGTGCAACCAACCGACCGATACACCTGTAGCCCCATGTAGCTAGAGCGCAGCTAAGCGGAAAAAGGCCTTGACAGGGGTTAGGAGGCGGGCTTAGGAGGAAGTAAGCAAGGGTTGGAATTATGGGTAAGTAGGATGGGCTATTTAAAGGAGCAGCCATCTTAGGTGAGTCATTCTAACTTTCTACCTGGTTGAGTTTGTGTTCACCTCGGTGTGCGCGGCCTTTGCTTGGTCGGATTTCTTTTGTCTCCTCTGCAGGGCCAATGGACGACGTGGAGCGTTTGCTGGAGGGGATCAGGTCGGCAGCACGGCATCAGGGTGCGGACTGGCTACGGGCACAGCTAAGCCCTGCCCTGGCGGAGGCGGCGGATCGGGACGGCGATGGCGGTAGACCGGTTCGGGCCCGGAGGCCCCCGAGGAGGCTAAGCCCGGGCGCGGGGCCCGGTGAAGTTATCCCCGGAAGCAGTGGAGTTATGGTTGTGGCCGGCAGCAGGCCCGGTAGCCGCGTGGTCGAGGCCTTGCCTCCCCGCGTGCGGCCGGAGCCTCGGATGAGCACTCGGCGGCAGAAGGATATCGTGGACGGGGGCGCTGCTGCTTTCGGGTCGAAGGTGACCGGGCGGCCCCCTGGTGGTTCGGGACCCACGGAGGGGAGGACTAGGAGGGCTTCCCCCCCATCGGAGAGTGATGATGAGGATGAGTCTGGATTCAGGAGACCGCATGGCCGGCCTGGGAGGCAACAGGCAAGTGCAGAGGGCTCCGGCCGGGGCCCTCTTGGCAGGAAGGTCGCTAGGGGGAGCTCTGCCACAGGGGGGGGGCGGGAGTAGGCCAGTAGAGGGCGCCCGGGCCGTAGTCGTAGGGGGGGAGGGTCCTGGGGCCCCTAAGAGGAAATGTGGTTCAAAAGGGGTGAGTTCCAAGGGCGGTGGGGGTTCTCGGGGTGCGGCCAGGTCAGTGAGCGGGTCCCCCAAGGGGGTGGGGGGTAGGTCTGAGCCGACGGGGTCTGGTAAGCATGGGGGAAAAGGTAAAGGGGCAGTGGCGGTGGGTGCGGGAAAAGGGGTTTCGGCGGTGGACAGGCGGAGGAGTGGGGTAGGCGGGGGATTGGGATCCTTTGTAGTGGCTGGGCGGCGGGGGGGCTCGGGTTCTGGGAGTAGTAGTGGCAGCCCCTCGCCCGTTAGATCTCTGGGGTCCCGGGATGCTCGGGGGAGGTCGGGTAGGCACTGCTCCCCCTCGGACGGCTCGGCAGGGGAAGTAGACGGGAGGAGTCGTAGCCCCAGGGGTTCCCGGGTGCCACGTGGTGGTAGAGGTCAGCGGGAGGCTTCGGTGCAGAGCAGGCGCTCCCGGGGTCGTGACGGGAGGGGTATTGATGTCCGTTACACCCTACCCAGGACTTCTTCTCCTTGTCCTAGATCTCGGAGCCGTTCCGCTTCCTCGCAGGCTGGTCACCGGGTGGGCTCCCCGGTCGGCGAGACAGTGGCGGAAGTTCCTCTTCCTGGACGTCGGGCGATCTGCACTGCAGCCCCCACCGTTCCGGTGTCGGGGGGCTTGGCCGGTGAGTCCAGTGGGTCACTACAATCCAGCGCTTTAGTCACCACACTTCAGGCACTACTCCACTCGTTGGGGGCGGGGGGTGACACTAGCGGCATTGGTCAGGTGTGGGCTCCGGGTGCTGTGGCTACGGGCTCGCGGGTCGGGAATTCCACAGGGCCTAGTTCGGCCGGGGACATGGTGGTGCCGCAGGAAGTAGGGGAGGCTGGGAGTGCACTTGAAACAGGACGTAAAGGATAAGATATGGAAGGGTGAGTTCTGTGAGATTTTCTCCCTCCTCCCGTTAGAGGACTTTATTGACCTCAAAGAGGAGGACAAGAAGGATGAGAAAAAGGAGGAGGAGGAGAAGAGGAAGCGGTATCGCAAGATCCCGAAGTCCTTTGGTAATTGGTTGAGGGCCTTTTGCGTGCTGGCTAGCGTGCTTGGCGAGAAATCGCCGGGGTTATGCTCGTCTCTGTTTTGCTATCTGGATGGCATTTGGGAAGCGTACCGGACGTACGGGGGGTTGGCGTGGTGGCGGTATGACGAGCAGTTTCGGCAACGGCTGGCGGCTAATCCGGGTATGCGGTGGGACCAAATGGACCTGCCGCTCTGGATGAAGCTGATGATGGTGCAAAAGGCGCAGCCCTTTCAGAACACGGCCGGCGCAAGGGGGCAGTCCACCTCGCCGGCCACCTTTCAAAAGGGCTTATGCTGGCTCTATAATGAGGGCCAATGCAAATGGGGGTCCACTTGTCGTTTCAAGCACGAGTGCTCCGGCTGCGGGGGCGCTCATGGGCTCAACCGCTGCTTCAAGAAGGGTAAGTCTGGAGGCGCCGGTGCGGCTGTCGCGGCCGGGGGAGGGGGTGCATCCGCTTCCCCGGGGCTTAACCCCAGTGAGGCTAAGCGCGATGGAGCCGTGGCTAAGCCGCTACGGTAACAGGGCAGATGCTGCTGTGCTCCTGGCGGGTTTTGCGAAGGGGTTTTTTATTCCGTTTCAGGAGCGGGTGGGGGGATCGGGGAGGCTGCGCAACCTGAAGTCTGTGGCTGACTTCCCGGACGTGGTGAGGGAGAAGCTGGGTAAAGAAGTCGGGCTGGGCCGCATGGCGGGCCCGTTCGCAGTGCCTCCGATGGTGGGCCTGCGGATTTCCCCACTTGGGGTAGTTCCCAAGAAGGAACCGGGTAAATTTCGACTCATTCACCATCTCTCATACCCGAAAGGGGAGTCGGTGAATGACGGTATTAGTAAGGACTTATGCTCGGTGTCGTATGCATCCTTCGACCGGGCGGTCGAACTGGTCAGGCGGGCCGGGCATGGGGCTCTGATGGCTAAAGTGGACATTGAGGCAGCGTTTCAGCTGCTGCCGGTCCACCCGGATTGTCATCACCTGCTGGGGTGTTTCTTCGAAGGGGACTACTTTGTGGACTTGTGCCTGCCCATGGGTTGTTCCATTTCGTGCTCCTATTTTGAGAAATTTAGCACTTTTCTCGAATGGGTGGTACGGGAGGAGGCAGGGAATCGTTCTGTTGTGCATTATTTGGATGATTTTCTGTGTGTGGGGCCGGCTGATTCCTTAGAATGCCTGCGCCTGCTGCGGACGGTTGAGTGGGTGGCGGGCCACTTCGGGGTGCCGCTGGCGGCGGATAAGACGGAAGGCCTGACCACGTGTCTGTGTTTCTTGGGACTGGAGATTGACTCTGGGCTGGGCGAATGTCGGCTGCCCTGGGATAAGCTGGACAGGCTTCGAGGGGCAGTGGCTGCGGTGGCTGCGGTGGCTGCGGTGGCTGGGGCGCGCAAGGTTACCCTGCGGCAGCTACAGTCTTTGATCGGGCTGCTCAATTTTGCGTGTCGGGTCATTCCAATGGGGAGGGTCTTCAGTCGCAGTTTGTCGGCTGCTACCGCGGGGGTTCGGTCCCCGCACCATTTCATCCGGGTGTCGGCGGCCATGAGAGCGGACTTGGGCATCTGGGATGCCTTCTTGCGGGATTTTAATGGGACAGTGTTGTTCCGGCAGGAGGGCCAGTCGTCGGCCGAGCTGGAGCTTTTCACGGATGCATCGGGCAGTGTGGGCTTTGGGGCATATTTTGGTGGCTGTTGGTGTGCTGAGAGGTGGCCGGAAGCTTGGGGGTCGAGCCCTCTTATGCGCAACTTGGCTTTCCTTGAGTTGTTCCCGTTGGTCGTCGCGATGGCACTGTGGGGCGACGGGCTGCGCGATCGGAAAGTGGTCTTTTTCTCGGACAACATGGCAGTGGTTCACGCGGTGAATCGTCAGTCTGCGGCCTCGAAGCCGGTGGTTAAGCTGCTTAGACGACTTGTGTTGCTGTGTATGTCTCGGAATGTTGTTTTTCGCGCGCGCCATGTTCCCGGCTATTTGAATGAGGTGGCTGATGCTCTGTCTCGTTTTCAGTGGTCCCGATTCTGGCTGGCGGCGCCGGGGGCATCGAAGGAAGGGCAGGCTTGCCCGGACGAGATTTGGCAGCTGGGAGCATCCTGCTTGGAGGACTTGTGAAGGCTTCTCTGGCACCGGCCACTTGGGCCTCATACAGTAAGGTTTGGGGCTTGTGGGAGCGGTCGCTGGACGGGTTGGCCTTGGACGGCGGGGATGCCCTGCGGGATGCTTTCCTGTGGTACACCTGTCAGTTGCTGGCGAAAGGGCCGTCCCCTGCTGTGGTGGACAGGTCCATGGCGGCGTTGGCGTTTTGGTTTAGGTGGCATGGGAAGGAGGACTTTACCAAGACCTTCATCATCAGGCAAGCCCTGAAGGGTTATCGCAGGGGTCGCATGTCGCCAGATACCAGGCGTCCAGTGTCGGTTAAGCTATTGGGGGATTTGGTGGGTCTATTGTCTGCGGTCTGCTTCGATGGGTTCGAGGCTTCGCTGTTCAAGGTGGCGTTTCTTTTGGCGTTTTTTGGGGCATTCCGAATAGGGGAATTGGTGAGTGCTAATAAGATGGTGCAAGGGGGTCTGCAATTTGCGGGGGTTCGTGTTTTGGATAGGAAGGTGGTGGTGCACCTTGGCAGCTCCAAAACGGACGTCCGCGGCGTGGGCCGGGACGTAACGCTGTGGGCCTTGCCGGGCTCGGCTTTGTGCCCGTTGGCTGCTACGGCGGAGTACCTGGCGCCGAGGCCAGCGATAGGGGGTTCCTTGTTGGTACATGCTGACGGATCGTCCCTTTCTCGGTTCCAGTTCACGAAAGTTTTTCGGTTGGGCCTGGGTAAGTTGGGGCTTCGGGCTGAGCGGTTTGGAACACACTCGTTCCATATTGGGGCGGCCACGGAGGCAGCGCGTTTGGGATTGGGGGACGAAGTGGTGAAGCGGATAGGGAGGTGGGAATCGGTAAGATTCCGTTCCTATGTCCGGTTGGGTTATTGGAGTGATGGACTTGGGGGACTGTATTAAAAAAAAAAAAAGAGAAAGTAATATATGGGGTTAGCTGATTAAATTAGAATGGAACGTTGCGATGTTTTGGGCTGGGGTAGGGGTCTCTGTTAGACTTCCCTCACCATTTGTTTTCTCCTCCCCAGGGCATGTGGCATGGATCATGGGCCATTCGTTTGTCTTCTGGGCCGAGAGGAGGGCCGCAGCTCGAGCACGAGGCCAGCAGCTGGGTTTTCCGGAAGGCCAGTTGGCAGTTCGTTGGTTTGGGTATCGGGGATTTTGCTGGGGAGATGTTTGTGGTGCGCTGTTTAGGATGCTGGCGGCGGGGTGCGCGCCGGACTTGCTGGTCCTGCATGTGGGGGGTAATGACCTGGGCCTTACGCCACAACGCCGGCTGGTGAAGTGGATGAAGCAGGACATTAACAAGTTGAGAGGCCTGCTTCCGGGGGTCATGTTAGTTTGGTCGGAGATTGTCCCGCGGCGCCGGTGGCGGCACGCACGGGATCCAGTGGCTATGGATAGGTGCAGAAAGAAAGTGAATAGCTTGATGGCAAGCTTTGTCCGGAAGGTAGGGGGTGTGGTGGTGAGGCACCTTGAGCTGGAGGAAAGGTTGCCAGGATACTACCGCTCGGATGGTGTTCACCTCTCGGATGTGGGTTTGGACCTGCTCAACTTGGGTTGGCAGGATGGTATTCGGATGGCACTGTTTCTTCGGGGTGGCGGAGCTCAGACAGCTTAAGGGGTCAAGGTCTGAGCTTGTGGCGGGACGGGGAGCTGAAGGAGAGGAAATAGGCTCCCCTGGATGAACGTGAGGTGGAATAAACAAATTGTGGTCATCGGTGGTTGAGAGGTTTCGAGTCCTGGAGGTGGCACAGAACCTGGTGGGGCAGGGGTATCCGGGTATACCCCTGCCGTGGTTAATGGATGGTTGGCACTTTGGAATAATGTTGGTGTATCTTATAAATATGTATATGTGTTATTATATGGGGGTCATTGCCTTTTGTATGGTAGCCGAAGGAACAGGATGCGAGGGGGCGGAGTATGGGGGGCAATGACCCATGTTTATCTGTTAATTTATTATCGTTATTATTATTATTATTATTATTATTAATATTATTATTATTATTGGTTAATAAAGCTGTGGACAAATTTCCCCATATTTCTTAGTGTCTGTGTGTTATTGGGTTAGGATATGGGTGTGGTTTGTCCTGGATTCCGACTGCCCAAAATGGCGACTATACACCTGTCATGTAGCCCCATGTAGCTAGAGCGCAGCTAAGCGGAAAAAGGCCTTGACAGGGGTTAGGAGGCGGGCTTAGGAGGAAGTAAGCAAGGGTTGGAATTATGGGTAAGTAGGATGGGCTATTTAAAGGAGCAGCCATCTTAGGTGAGTCATTCTAACTTTCTACCTGGTTGAGTTTGTCCCACCCACCCTCCCTTTGTTTGTTATGTGTTATTTAACCCGTTTCTTTCACAGCGGCGGGACGGGGAGCTGAAGGAGAGGAAATAGGCTCCCCTGGATGAACGTGAGGTGGAATAAACAAATTGTGGTCATCGGTGGTTGAGAGGTTTCGAGTACTGGAGGTGGCTCAGAACCTGGTGGGGCAGGGGTATCCGGGTATACCCCTGCCGTGGTTAATGGATGGTTGGCACTTTGGAATAATGTTGGTGTATCTTATAAATATGTATATGTGTTATTATATGGGGGGTCATTGCCATTTGTATGGTAGCCGAAGGAACAGGATGCGAGGGGGCGGAGTATAGGGGGCAATGACCCATGTTTATCTGTTAATTTATTATCGTTATTATTATTATTATTAGTAATATTATTATTATTATTGGTTAATAAAGCTATGGACAAATTTCCCCATATTTCTTAGTGTCTGTGTGTTATTGGGTTAGGATATGGGTGTGGTTTGTCCTGGATTCCGACTGCCCAAAATGGCGACTATACACCTGTCAAGTATATGCACGTACACATGCCACGTGGTAATCTCGGCCTACTAAATTTATTTTTACCGAGATTCCACCACATTCTCCCCTTTGATGCTTCTGATATTTTCACAATTCCAGAGGCATCACTTAACCATAGTTTGCATATACCTCAGGTTGCCATGAACCAGACCAGACTTTGCGACTCCCTAAAGACATGAATCCCTCAACATTCCTCTTCCTGTACTGGTTCTCCCTGATTTAAAGCCTCATATCTATATATGGCCATAATCTGTGCAGCAGCTTTTCTCTCTGCTATATTTTCTATAATGCCCTGCACAGACCTAACTACCAAAGGAACAAGACATGGTAGGAGAAGACACAGCATTAAGATTAGCATGACTCCACCTACCAATGCCTTAAGTCCTCCAAACTGCTCATACCAATTACCAAACCAACTACTTGGATTATACCCTTTCCATACCTGAGTAGGCACATGCGCTAGTTTAACCATATGGCTAGTAAGCGCAGCTATTGCTTGCCCTTCATCATCTATTTGAAGACAGAAATTGCTTAGGTTAAACTTCCCACATACACCTCCCTCTACTGCCAATAGGTAATCCAAAGCTAATCTATTTTGGTAAACGGCTGTCCTCATCCTAGTATTATGCTTCGCTAGGAGATAATTGGTAATTATCTCAACCACCGCCTGTAACCTTATAATACGGTTGAGCATATATATTGGGGTTCTATATCCAAAAGTACCATCCTCTGCCCATGTAGCTGGCCCATAATAATCTATAATACGCTGGGGAGGCCATTCATTATCTTCCCAGGTACCTATCTCTAGGGGTCCCCTTTTCATACTATGATTCACATCATATACTTTAACTCCCAAAGTCTCTCCTGTTTCAATAGGCAACAAGAAGAAGGATGGTTTGAGCATACCTAACACACATGCCCCTTCCCAGTCCTGTGGTAACTCCGAATAGGCTTTCTTACCACAGATCCAGTACAAATTTGCCGGGGCTTTCCAACTAGATGTGATAGATAGATCAAACCACATGTCCTTTAAATTGGTATACCTTGCAAACGGATAAGGTGGTTCTGAGACATTTGAAGCCGACCACCAGGTTGTATTCTTTGTAGTATCATCATAAGCTTTTTGCCCTAGACAAGTCAGTTCTCCTACAGATGTATTAAACATTATTCCTTTCCTTGCTATGCAAACATAACCTATAATGGAGGTCTTTAATCGCCACTCAGATTTACCTCTAACACTCATTTGATAATCGGCTTGAGAAGATATTATTTGTTCAATTGTCTCAGAACCAGAATACATTACCTCCTTTGCTTCCCAGGGCCATTGGTCTCCCATATTAGTACCTCCACACACATAGCAGTTGGTCACATTAAGACTACCAGCAATACTCTTAGCTAGATCAATAAACAGGTTTTTAGCATTATGGGGGATCTTATTTTCTACACTCATCTCTTCATAAAAAGAATGGAAAACCTGATGAGTTTGGGATGCTATGGTGTCGGTCTCTATCCCTATGAATAATATTGTCCCAGGATCCAAACCCGTCCCATATATCTGGAACCAAAATACGTTTCCGAACCTATCTATAAATTGTTCAGGATTATTAATAAGTATATGGACTTATGGACTTGGGTTACACTCGATAGACTTGCAATATGGTTTGGTAGGCAACTTAGTAACAATCATATCCCTATCTACTGTCTGTCCCCAAGTTGCCCACCCCACACAAGACCAATATGGACAATAATTATAATCCCTATCTGGGCATTTTGGATTTACATACTTGTTTTTACTACTGGGACAAATATACTTATCATTGGACCCATACGCTCTTTCCCATTTAAGATCCCCGCATACATTCCACGGTTTCCTACCACTTGATATCGCCTTACATGCATCAAATAGCAGAACACCCGAAGAATGTACGGTTTCTAATACTGTCTTATTTATTAGGGTCCCCTGTGGGTCTCCATTCTGGAGGGTCAACCAAATTGTACGGGGTTGATACTCTGGATTGAAGCACTTAGGTTCTCCTACTCCTAAATGGCATACACTATACTCTATACCTAAGTATCTACACCTAGATACATATCCTTTACACTCATATTGTGAATGCCAAATAAGGGTCTGGGAAATATGATTACCTGTTATAGTAGTCTTAATGCAAACCTCACAGCTAGGTGTGTCGGTACCTCTACCTTCCTGAATAATTAAAATCACAAAAATATACATTATCAAGAGCACTTCTTTCGACGTCTTAATCCTCATTCTCCGTCCGTGCGATGGCACCTCAGCTTCCAGGATGTAAGGGCTGCAAGGAATGGAGTTCTTCAGGTCCTCTCTTCCCTTCACAGAGGTCCCTTCAAGACACCCTGGCTATGTCACGTGGGTAAGTGGTCAGGCTTTATTATGGCCGTCAAAACACCCACTTGCTGATCTCTTTAAACACACTTGAAATCCCGATATCTCCTCGTCACTCCGACTGAGTCGTGCGCTTTAACCGGATCTTGCAGGGATTCTCTGGATCTGGTGTAGCTTGCCAATAATCTACTGATGCTGGTTTAACCCTGGAGTGATGAATCCACGGAGTCACTTCAGCCACCTTTATAGCTGTAGGGGTAGACAAAAGAACAACATAAGGACCCCTCCACTTAGGCCCTAACGGTACACTGTTCCACTCTTTTATCCATACTTGATCTCCTGGATGATAACTATGAACAGGGGGATAAATATTCACAGGTAATCTATCTTGTACCCATTTCTGTACCTCCTCCATAGTTTTACCCAACTCTAGAACCTGCTGCCGGGTAATTCCTTCTCCCAACTGACTCAAATCCCCCCTTAAGTTACCAAGAACGGGAGGTGGACGCCCATACATGATTTCAAAAGGTGAGAGACCCATCCTTCTGGTAGGTGTACTACGAATACGCAACAGAGCTATGGGCAAAAGAACATTCCACTTAAGCTGAGTCTCTTGACACATCTTTGCCAATTGGTTCTTAATAGTTCTGTTCATCCTTTCTACTTTACCAGAGCTCTGAGGTCTATATGCCGTATGAAGCTTCCACTTAATACCAAGCATATGAGTCAGTTGTTGTAGGCACTGGTGAACAAAGGCTGGACCATTATCCGATCTTATAGAACATGGTAGTCCATATCAGGGTATTATTTCTCGCAACAGGAATCGTACAACTTCTCCTGCTTTCTCTGTACGAGTAGGACATGCTTCTACCCAACCTGAGTAGGTACACACAACTACTAGTAGGTAGCGATGTCCACCGGATTTAGGCATTACCGTATAGTCTATTTGAAGATCGGACATAGGGAGTCCCCCCATATACTGGACTCCCGGTGGTTTCACTGGTCCTTGCCATGCGTTATTCTTGGCAAATATCACACATCTTCGTACAATGGCTTGAGTCAAGTTGGACAATCTTGGTATGTAGAAATGTTTTCTGAGAGATTCTTCCATACTATCTCTTCCAGAATGTGTCCCGTTATGATAGTTCTGGACAATTTCTACAGCTAGTGATGCTGGAATAACTATTCTTCCATCTTCTAACTGATACCAATTGTTCTCCAGGTACTTCCCAGTTTCAGTCTTTAACCACTCTTCTTCTTGAGCTGTATAAACTGGAGTCCATTGAGACAGTGGAGTCGGTATAAGAGCAGCTATATGTTCCACATACTCCTGTCTTCCTGATTCAGCGGCACGCTTAGCTGCATTATCTGCCATCCGATTTCCTTTGGTTACATCACCATCTCCATTCAGATGCGCCCGACAATGTATAATACCAACTTATTTCGGTTCTCACACGGCTTCCAGTAGTTGTAATATCTCAGCTGCGTACTTGATTTCTTTACCCTCTGAGTTCAATAATCCTCTTTCTTTATACAAAGCTCCGTGGGCATGAATGGTTAAAAACGCATACTTGGAGTCCGTGTAGATGTTCACTCTTAAACCTTCTGCCAATTGTAACGCTCGTGTTAGTGCAATTAGTTCTGCCTTCTGTGCCGATGTTCCTATTGACAATGGCCGAGTTTCTATCACCTTGTCTATGGTTGTTACTGCATATCCTGCATAGCGAATCCCTTCTTTCACATAACTACTACCGTCCGTATAGTACTGGACATCAGGGTTCTGAATGCCTTTTGCTGTTCAGGGGTCCACAGGAAGGGATCGTGTTCTGTACCTTTTATAGCTGCATAAAGAGGTTTCGCCAATATCGCATAACTGGGAATCCATATCCTACAGAAGCCTGCTGCCCCCAAGAATTCCCGCACTTGTCTTCTATTCTTGGGTATTGGTATTTGGCATACAGCTTCTTTTCTCTCTGGCCCCATTATCCTTTAACCTTCAGAGATATGGAATCCCAGATACTTGACAGTCGGCTGACACAACTGAGCTTTCTTCCTGGACACCTTGTATCCTGCCTTCCAGAGAATGTGTAGTAAATCATGTGTTGCTTGCTGACATATTTCTCTTGTAACTGCCGCTATCAACAAATCATCTACGTATTGCAATAGTACACACTCTCCTGGGATGGACTTGAAATCCAGTAAGTCTTGACTTAAAGCTGATCCAAATAGGGTAGGTGAATTTTTAAACCCTTGGGGCAGTCTTGTCCAAGTCATCTGGCGTTTCGAGCCCGTCACAGCATTTTCCCATTGGAATGCGAAGATACACTGGCTTTCCGCAGCAATTCGAAGGCAAAAGAAGGCATCTTTGAGATCTAGGACAGTAAAATAGGTAGCCCCGCCCGGAATTAAAGCAAGCAGGTTATATGGATTGGGCTAAACTGCGTGTATACTTACGACCGCATCATTGACTGCTCTCAAGTCCTGCACAGGGCGATACTCATCTGTACCGGGCTTTTGAACAGGCAGCAATGGGGTGTTCCAGGGGGAAGTACAGAATTTTAGGATACCATACCTTATGAACTTATCCAAATATGATTGTATGCTCTTCTTGGCCTTTTGTGGGATATGATATTGTCTTAAGCTCACTGGATAAACCCCAAGTTTCAATTCAATTCGAATTGGTGGAATATTGCGAGCAAGTCCTGGTGGGTTATTCTCTGCCCACACTCCTGGTATATTGAACAAGGATTCATCACTCTTAGGGTTTTGGCTAGTCAACACTGTATAAAGTCGCCACTCTTCTTCCTTTGGTACAGATATTGTCATTATACCTGAAGGTCCATTGAACTTTAAAGATGTTGTTCCATTAGGTAGAAACGTTATCTGTGCTTGTAATTTTGACAACAAATCACGTCCTAGCAGTTGGACTAGACATTCAGGCATATAAAGGAATTGATGTTTCACTACGTGGCCTCCCAATGTACAGAGTCGACTTTTAAGAACCGGTTTAGCAGCACTCCTTCCAGTTGCTCCTATTACGGTGATAGTTCTTCCAGATGGAGGAGCAACTAGGTCAGTCACCACCGAATGTTCAGCACCAGTATCAATCATGAAAGCACTCCTTTTTCCCCCTATTGCTACATCGACCATAGGCTCGGCTCAGCCAAGGGGGATGGAGCCCGGTCGGTATCAATAGTCCTCCATGACTGTGTCCGCCAAACCTACAAAGTCCCTATCTTCTCTATCGCGGGGTCTCTGCGCTGCTGGATAGTACCTGTCTCCACTAACACTTCCTCTATTATTACCACTATTCCCTCCAGGACCTCCTCTACCTCTCGCTCTGCCTCTATAATTACTATATCCTGCCCTAGGCCTGTCTTTCTCATACTGTTCCCTTTGTGGACACTCACTTCTCCAATGCCCTTCTTCCCTACAGTACGCGCATTGATTCCTCCTCAAGGGTTCCCTATTCCATTTACTCTCGCCTTTATCCGTTCCCCTATACACTTCCTTTTCCCTTCTATCTACGCCTGCGATCGCTACCGCTAGCATATCTGCCTTTCTACGCATCTTACGCTCTTCCTCCTTCTTTGTCTCTGTTTCCCTATTCATGTATACTTTATTTGCTACCTCCATTAGTTGGGTTATGGACATCCCTACAAACCCTTCTAACTTTTGTAGCTTGCGCTTTATATCTCCGTAGGCTTGGCTGACAAAGCCAGAGTTAACCATCCGGGAATTCTCAGGAGCCTCTGGATTAAAGGGGGTATACAAACGGTATGCCTCCAATAATCGGTCATAAAAGACACTGGGCGATTCATCACATTTCTGTAATACCTCAGCCGTCTTAGACATGTTAATCGCCTTCTTTCCTCCAGCTTTCATGCCAGCAATAATAGCGTCCCTATAAGCTTTTAAATGGACCATGTCTGCGCCATTGGCATTCCAATTTGGATCAGTGTTTGGATAATGGGCTGCGGCCCATGCTGCCGGGTTGGCCTGATTTTGTGTACGGGCCACTTCTTCCAACGCTTTAATTGCCGCTTGATTTATCCTTGTCCTTTCCTCATTATTAAATAATGTCATCAACAATTGCTGGCAATCAGCCCAAGTGGGATTGTGTGTCTAGACTATTGAAGTAAACAAATCCGTCATGGCTTGAGGCTTTTCGGTGTAAGAGGAGTTATGGGTCTTCCAATTAAAGAGATCGGTGGTTGTAAAAGGGACATAGACGAAGACTGGATCAGCATATTGTATCTGGCCGTCACCGTTAATGTGTGTCGGGCCAGGAGTCAATCGAAGAGGCATCTGATAATGTCGGGTTGTAGGGTACCAGTCATTTGTCGGGTTAGTATGGGGCTTCGTTGAGATACGTCAGTTAGGGGTTCCAGTCGAGGGGTAGTAAGACAAGGGGATGGGGACGCTTTACTAAGGGGAAGGTTGGTGAGTAGAATATTCCGGGCCGGGCTAGGAGGAGCCTGACCGGAAACTAGATATGCTGCCAGATCTGGGTAAGTGGAGATAACGGAAGTAGGTATCGGAAGGGGAGGGTTTGAAACAAGAGGGCTGGGCTCTGAGCTAGAGGAGGAAGTAGGTGGGGACAACGGGGCAAGGGGAGGAGCGTTTCCAACAGCACCTCCTCTTCCTCTTCCGGTGGAGGAGGAGTAAGGGGGCGGCATGGGGATCTCAGACTCAGGGGGCGTGTCCAAAATGGGCGTGATTACGGCCTTAGTGGACAAGCGAGTCCTGGCCACCATGAGGCGACATTGCTCCTCGTGGCATACTCGGATCCATTTTGGCAAGTCATTTACGGCCTTCCTCCAACAGTCTATATACGGAAACTGGCCGTAAAGTTCAGGCCTACCTGATACAGCCACGTGTACACGCTGTACCAGATTAGGATCCAAACTACCACGTGGTGGCCATGCGGCAACCAAAGTAGGCCATTCCCTACTACATAAAGTAGTCAGGCGTGCTGGAGACATCTTTACCCCAAAATCACATACAGTATATCCCTTTTTAAAGTTTTTTATCATACATCCTAAGTGATCCAAAATCGTTGTATCTGACGCGCCCATACTTAACAATGAAGCGTCATCGCCAACAGAAACTAAACAAACACTCTTCCAACGGTCACACCCATTCCCTCGGCAACAGCGCCACGTGGTACAGTTACTAAGCGAAACGCACACAACAAAACACTCAGGGAATTCCCGTACACACAGCTGTTACACCAGTCACTAAGTAACTAATACTGTGCCCTTTGGCGAAACTATACAGTCACCCACGCTATAATTCCCTATATCTGAATTACCCGTCTATAACATACCCCAGTAACATCGTCTTTACAAACAGTAGTTATAGTACGGTTAGCATTGGTTAGAGTACAATTTAAAGTCACAGTTCAATTAGTAGTGGTTATGGTGTTAAACATACAACTTAGACGACAATTATTAGTACTTATTTACAGTGTCAGTAATTATACATGGTTATGGTACCGTGCGCTATAATACAGTTACACACTATTCACACTCTCGCTAGACGGCAGAGCTCACGCTATCTAGCAAGATATACACGCTACTACAACAATCTTTAACACATTTACAATTCCCAACTAATCTATTGGCCAGTACCTTGATGAACTACCTAAAACTATCTACATACGTTTTGGTTAGCCACACTGCCCAAGCACCTCATATAGCGAACTAGAGGGCGGAATTTACAACAGTACCCTCTTAGTCTATCTACTCTATCAATAGTCTAGTGGGTTCCAAATTTACACGCCTTCCCACTTAGCCAAGATAGGTTGAGATCTAGCGAACCGAATTTACACAGGCGCAGCTTAGTCTCCCGGTCCCTCCGACCTAGCGAACAAAATATACACCCTAGAACGCTAGTCTAGACAAGACACCGGTGTCCGGCTAGGGCTATTTACACCAGAACCCCGCCTGACTCCAAACCAAAATTAAACGGGCTGACTACAGGGCGTTTAATTGAGCGGTGCGCCTTCGCTCCTTCCCTCCACTGGAGGGGGCAGATTCCAAATAACCCCTTTTGGGCCTACCGCACAATCGGTATCCAATACCCCTAGTGGGTCCGCCGTCTAAAACAGTGGTCGTCTTACCTCCTCATTCCTGAACCTGGGTTCACACTCATCGACGGGGACACCCCAGCACTTACTACGTAGAGGCCGATGATCTCCTGGACAACAGACCAGTGGCGCCGAGACGAAGGGAGGTCCACGCAGAAGTTCAGGGGTGCAGCCGTAGAGAGCGTGGGCAAAGATAGACCGTCTCACGCCTCTGCTTCTCAGCTACCGTTGAACGATGAGCTTCCCGGCCAATGCACCAAATGATACCGGAGAAACTGACGGAAGCCAAGCACAAAGAGATGGACACAGGTTTCTTCAGGAAGGAAGAGATTCTTTATTCGATTCACCGAACGGGACTCAGAGGGACTAATGTCACCAAAATACAACAAGATCTGAGCCCCGGACAATAGTGTAGGCTCCTTATATAGGCATGTAACTCCTCCCATAATAAGCTCCACCCACACATACTCTTACCCAATCAATCGAACAAGAACTAACTTCCTGTTTGACCACATGGCTTGCCCAGCACAATGGAGGAGGGGAATACTACATCCGGTATTCTCGCACATGCTCCGTACACTACTGATTGTATCTTTGCCACGTGCAACCAACCGACCGATACACCAGTATATGCACGTACACATGCCACGTGGTAAACTCTGCCTACTAAATTTATTTTTACCGAGATTCCACCACAGTGTCACAATAGCTTACATTTAACAAAAAAAAACATTTTGGACTGTAATATAATAGCAGTCAGTTTCCTTCACTAGTGTGCGTTTCAGGGCCTGCCCAGTTCAGATGGGGAGACAGAGAGGAGGAGGAGACAAGTTGGAAGCAGGGGGAGGTCGTCGCAAGGAGCTAGTGGCACAGTCAGACAGCATGCATCGGCACCCAGGGTCCGCCAGACAGCACGCCAATCAACGCATGCTGTTGCCACCACCAGAATACCGTCATTGCAGAGCTCAGCAGTGTGGCATTTTTTTTGTGTGTCTGCCTCTGACAACAGCGATGCATTTGCAACCTGTGCCAAAAGAAACTGAGTCGTGGGAAGTCCAACACCCACCTAGGTACAACTGCTTTGCGAAGGCACATGATCGCACATCACAAACGCCTATGGGATCAACACATGACACAAACTCAAAGCCGCCATCCTCCTCCTGGTCCAGCATCTTCAGCCACGTTAACCACTGCTGTCCTCCTTGCCCCCTCTCAACCATCCGCCCCTCCGTCTCTCGCCTTGAGCAGTTCCTGCTCATCTGCCCACAGTCAGGTGTCTGTCAAGGACATGTTTGAGCGTAAGAAGCCAATGTCACATAGTCACCCCCTTGCCCGGCGTCTGACAGCTGGCTTGACTGAACTCTTAACCCGCCAGCTATAATAGTCGTCGATGACTGTGGGTTTTGTGATTCAGTGTGTAGAGTGGTGGTCCAACTAGGGGCCGTGTGTGTATGATCGTATAGTGTCGGCATGATACGAAGTACCTGATGAAGGGGTGGGGAGAACAGTGGAATGTGATCCATATGTGCCCATGCTATAGCGCAGTCAATGTCCCCTCCCAATGATCCGAGTCAGTGAACGGTATCCCCGTCCGTAGGGCAATCAATTTTGCTCGTCGTGACATTCCCATTGAGGTGAACAAGTTTGGGTGAGCGTGGGAGGCTTGTGCCCTCTTCTGGTTTGCATGTTCCCTTCCGGGCTAGGTAAGTTAGTTAACATCCAGGCTGTTTCTCTAACTAAATATCATGTTGTCGTGACGCACTATGACAGGCATAGTGGGTGAGGACAACCGCCAAGTTCCCTGCCTAGATCAGTGTGGGCGCGGATCGCGCGTGTTCCCAGTTCTGTCAGGAGGGGGTAAAGTGTCGTTGTATGTGTGTGGATTGTAGTGTCTCGAGGCTGCCGCACACATCCATGGGTCAGACCGTCAGCGTCGTCAATGAAAGTTAGGGCTTGCTGTCGTATTGGGAGGGGACCTTGTGCGTCTGTTCGTCAATCTCGTGTTTGTCCCCTAGTCGTTGCGTGAGTTGTGAGCGGAATACTAGGGGTACCGTCTTAACCTAAGAACGTCAGAAGGTTGGTACTGAGCGTGATTCATGTCACACGGATGTTGTGGGGTTCGCACTGTCTCCTGGCCCCGAATTCCCCCCGGTACCCCCCTACGGCCTTGCGCGGTAGGTATACCACAGTTCCCAGGCTTCAGCGTATTGTGCTTCCCTGCCCGCCATCTCCGCCTTCAGTGCTTCAGCTGCCCTTATGTCCTCGACTCGGTGGATCCATTCCTCCCGTGTGGGGATGTCTTGCTTCCTCCAGTATACCGGTATAAGCGATTTTAGCCGCATTTAATAGGTGACGCATGATAAATTTTTTGTATGTGGACAACGGTCGTGTGGATATGTGCAGTAAGGCTAGTTCTTCTGACCATTCAAGGTCATCTCCCAGGATTATTTGAATGTCCGATTTGATTCGTCCCAGTACGGGACAATGTGTTTGCATTCCCACCATATGTGTTGCATGTTTCCCCTGTCTTCCTGGCATCTCCAACACGTTGGTGGTGTAGTGGGAAAAATCCTGTGTAGTAGTACAGGTGTTCTGTACCACATGGAGAGTAGCTTATAGTTCACCTCTTGATAATGGGAGCTAGAGGAGCTTTTATGTTGCCATATCAAGGCCTTATCACATTGTGCCAACGTAAAGGTTTTGCCCATGGCTCATTCCCAGTGTCGTTGGAAGATGTTGTTTTCTGAGGTGGAACTGGTCAGTAAGTATTGGTAGAGATTCGAGATAGCTTTCCCTAATGATGTGCCACGGGAGCAGAGGCTTTCGTACCATGTGAGGTCTCTCTGTAGTTTTTCATTGTGCGAGAGTGAGTTATAATAATGTTTCAGTTGCATGTATCAAAAAACCGCCATGTACGAGCGCGGTCGCGATTCCAGTAATGCGCCCAGCGTCTTCAGAGCGCCGTCCCGAGTGACCTTATGTATTGGGATGTAGTCTGCTTCACCTAGGAATGTCCAGGCGTCTGGCAGTAGTCCGCCTCCTATGTTGGGGTTATGTGTAATTGGCAGCAATGGGCAGGGAGTCGGGGATACTTGCGGTGTTTACCTGAGGTTTTCCCATGTGAGGAGTATTTGTGTTACTGGGTCTTCGTCTCATCTCCTATTGCCTCTCGTTGCCCGCCGTTTCCAGATTGCCGCCTTCAATTTTGCAGTATCCCCTTCCCGGTCCAGGATCACCCATTGTTTGGTCGTCTCCAGCTCGTGCCACTCCAGAATCCGTTGCAGCGTCGCCGCTTGGTGGTATTTTTTAAAATAGGGCAAGGCTAAGCCCCCCCTATGTCTGGGCATGCATAGTATTTCATGACTTATTCTGGATCTTTCCCCCCTCCATACGTACTTAATGACCTCCGATTTCAGGGCCGAGAAGAATTTTGCCGGTGGGGCCATCGGTATAGTCTGAAATAGGAGCCCTTGGGAGTACGTTCATTTTAAGGACCGCTATTCGGCCGTGCCAGGTGATGTGTGGGTAGGACCATCTTTTTAGATCGGATTCAATGCTTTGCAGCAATGTCGCAAAGTTGCGCCGGTATATGTCTTGGGGGTTCGTGGTGATCCAGATGCGAGGTATTTCATTGCTCCTGTACACCACCGAAACGGAAAGAGTGGGCTGAGGGACACGTAGTCTGCCGTGGACATGGTAATGTTCAGTGCTTCACATTTCGCTAGATTAAGCTTAAACCCTGAGATTCGGCCGAACCTCTCCATCTCCGAGAGTATACAAGGCAATGTGATCCTATGCTGGGAAACAAAGAACAGAAGGTCGTCCGCGTATGCGGCCACCTTATGCTTTATGTCCTGCCAGGTGTAGTCGTGGATGTCTTGATGGTCTCGGATTGCCTGTAGAAGTGGCTCCAACGAAAGTGCAAACAGGAGCGGCGAAGGAATAGTACTACTTAACACACCACTCCTATCTGGTGGCACATTAGATTGCAGGCGCAGTTCCCCAAATTTGAAGTAGGAGGACCGACCAAGCATCTTTTTCCATCTCCCGCTTCCTAAAATCGATGCCTTATATACATGTCCCCTGATAGGGGACGTAACAGGGATTAAACTGATAGGAATAATACTACTTAACACACCACTCCTATCTGGTGGCACATTAGATTGCATGCGCAGTGCCCCAAATTTGAAGTAGGAGGACCGACCAAGCATCTTTTCCCATCTCCCGCTTCCTAAAATCGATGCCTTATATACATGTCCCCTGATAGGGGATGTAACAGGGATTAAACTGATAGGAGTGGTGTGTTAAGTAGTACTATTCTTATCAGTTTAATCCCTGTTACGTCCCCTATCAGGGGACGTGTATATAAGGCATCAATTTTAGGAAGATGGAGATGGAAAAACATGCTTGGTCGGTCCTCCTACTTCAAATTTGGGGCACTGCGCGTGCAATCTAATGTGCCACCAGATAGGAGTGGTGTGTTAAGTAGTACTATTCCTATCTGGTGTTAGTCCCCTTGAAACAACTTTTCAATCACTATTGTGGCCAGAAAGAGTCCCTGTGGGTTTTAAAAATCGCCTGCCCATTGAAGTCTATGGCGGTTCGCCCGGTTCGCCCGTTCGCGAACATTTGCGGAAGTTCGCGTTTGCCATTCACGAACCGAAAATGTTATGTTCGCGACATCACTAGTGACAAGCAATATTAAAATAGGGTAAGTAGTCCAAAATCTGTCTGTAAGATACCAGTACAGATCCTATTTACAAAGTATAGTATATTTAGCCAATATCAATCAAAATCACTAAAGAAGATAATCAGTCCTGAGGTGCCTCCTTTAGTCATATAAAGCTGTTACAATTATTACTGAGTTTAATTTAGGATGCAATCCTCATTTGTTTTGTTTAGCAGTTACACAACAGCAGATAGACTTTTCTCTGTGCTGTTAATAAAGATACATTTCTCCTGCTGTGTATTTAATCGTTACAAAGTAGCAGTCTTTGATTGTCAGGTTGGTTCTAACTAGACCTGAATATCTTACATAGAACAGTGCAGACAGGTCAGAAAAATGTATCAGTAAAAGAAAAAACGGGTTTTATTCTTTAGAACAGACCTGCTGTATTTCTGAGCTCCTATTGCAGGGGTAGGCAACCTTTTAGCAGCACTGTGCCGATATAGGATTGTGATGTCCCGTAGCGTGCCGGTCCTATTTTTTTATAAATCGAGGTGTATGTGCTGCCGTATTCTGCTTGTGTTATTTCTACTGTAATTGCTTTGTATCGTTGTATTTGTGCGTATATATGCAGGGCCAGGGGTCAAGTCCTGGGGAATAAAGTGTGGGAACTCACTCGAGTTCCACCCTCACCCCACCACCAGAAAATCAGCTAACGGCGCGCGAGAGGGAGCAGAGAGGACACAGCTCCCTCGCCGCATCTGACAGCGAGACAAGAGCCGGCCGGGGGGATCCTTCAGGTGGCCATTAGGCCACCTCTTGGGCCCCCCATGACAGGGGGCATTTAGGGGGGGGGGCATTTTTTGCCGCCCCCTGAGTGCCTGCAGGACCATAAACGGGAACGGCGTTCCTGCACTAGAAAAAGTGCAGGAACGCCGTTCCCACGCGTTCCTGCAGGACTCGAGCCCGGTGCAGGGCTGTCTTTATTAATGACTGGACCCTGGGCAAAGCATTTGCTTAGGGCCCCCTGGACCTTGTCCCCCCTTCCCAGGCATGCAATCACGTCCTCCACCTCAACACAGTGGCGGACCTAAAGTAGAGAGGTGCAAGAATTCTTGGCGGTCTCCCTGTTGCACAGGTGATTAAAAGGTAGATCCCCATCTGTTGTGCAACTCCAGAAATGCATTGACAGCTGGGGCTCTACCATTTACTCATGTTTGCAGGTTTGTATTTAGCACTAAGCAGTTTTTGTGTGTTTTTGTGGAATATGTTTGTATGTGGTGTTGGCATGATTGCAAGCACACACGCACACACACACACACAGATATACTGACACACACAGAGACATACTGACATACACACAGACATGCTGTCATACAAACATACTGACACACACACACAGATATGCTGACACAGATATACTGACACACAAATAGACATGCTGACATACAAACATACTGACACACACAGATATACTGACACAGATATACTGACACACACACAGACATACTGACACACACAAAGACATACTGACACATACTGACACACAGACATGCTGACACACAAACATACTGACACACACAGATATGACACACACACAAACATACTGACACACACACACTGACAGACATACTGACACAGACATACACTTTAAAACTCACCCTCCAGTTTCCTACCTTTCCTGCTGGTGGCTGAAGGCGTTGGGAGTTGGAGTCTAGAGCTCTTGGCCAGCCCCCCTCCAATCTGCCTACTCTTCTTTCCTGCGCGCTCCTCTCTTTGTGGGAGGAAGTGATGCATGGCCGTCACTTCCTCCCAGCCTGCTGCCGAAAAGCAAGGGGCCCGCTCGTGCTGTTAAAGCACCTCAGCGTGTGCCGGGTCCCTGCTGACAGAAGCCCAGCGGGTGGTCCTTTGTGCATGGGCCACCCGGTGGGCCTCCTTAGTGTGCAGATTACCAGCCAGAGGGTTGGAAATAGTTGAGGCCAGCAGGGCTCACGGTGCAGCTGCCCAGTTTGCCCCGCGTTAAAGAAGGCCCTGCGTATATGAGCTATTATATTGTTTATGTTCATGAGTAGTTTATGGTATTGTGTATGATACATATGAATGTAAGCTGTGTGTGGGTGCTGCTTGTGGAATTGTGTGTGTGTGTGGATGGATATGTCAAAGTGTGTGTTTGATAGTGTGTGGGGGCTGTTTGGGGTATTGCATGTGGGGTTGTGTGCATGTATGTGAATTGTTAGTGGTGTTTCGTTTGTGCGGATTGTGTGTAGGTTTGTGTGTGGGCTGTCCATATTATTTGTATGAGGGGAGGGTTATTCTGCATTTCTGTGTATATGTAGCAGTGTGGGTGGCTTCCCTAGGTTCCAGTGGGGACTAGTCCGGCCAGGTACATGTGAAGGACAGGAGCTGCAACAGCAACTGCGAGCTGCTCTACTACAGTGTGGCTTCCTATTCACAAGTGCTGGGAGGAAGTGATCTGAGATCACTTCCTCTACGTGCTGCAATGCATAAATTGAGGATTGTCCTTCACCACCTTTTCGGATTAGCAGATATCTGAAGTTGTACTGGGACTCCTGATAGGCCAGAGCCTGTTTGACTCTAGCAGCCTTGAGTGCCGTGCAAAGACACCTCGAGTGCCGTGCATGGCACTAGTGCCGTAGGTTGCCTACCCCTGTCCTATTGTATAGTTAACGTTGAAAGAAGCAACACAAGGGTACTTAAATAAGTAAGCTAATGCTTATCTTATAGCTGGTCTATAGTTCTTTGGAGGGAACCTTCAAGGTTAAAGATTCTTATCTCATGTGCCTTCGAGGGCACCCCTTAATCTGTCTTATGCCCACCACTTAAAATTAGTAATTAGTAAAAGTAAATAGTCGATCTTTGGACTACTATATCCCTAAAAATGTGCAGGACATCTATACACCAGGTTAGTATTCTGTCAGTACAGATCTCGGCAATTACCGATTAGATGTCCTGCGCTCGAGGCTTTTGAAACATTTAAAGAAGCGTTTACGTCAGCCCCTGCTTTGCACCACCCTGACTCGTCGCTGCCCTTTATTGTCAAAGTCGACTCATCTGAGTCAGGTGTTGGTGCAATACTTTCTCAGAGAAAAACCCAAAACGATCCTCTTCATCCATGTTGTTTTTTCTCCAAGAAACTGTCGGATGCAGAGAAAAACTATAATGTGGGGAACAGGGAAATATTGGCCATAGTTTGGCATTTACAGGCATTTTCTACTGGAGGGTTCCAGACACCCTATCCTGGTGATCACAGACCACAAGAACCTCTCCTATATAGCTGAGGCCAGACGTCTGTCTTCTCGCCAGGCTAGGTGGTCCTTATTTCTGTCTCGCGTCCAGTATACTATAACATACAGACCTGGATACCGCAACGTTAAAGGAACACTATAGTCACCTAAATTACTTTAGCTAAATAAAGCAGTTTTAGTGTATAGATCATTCCCCTGCAATTTCACTGCTCAAGTCACTGTCATTTAGGAGTTAAGTCACTTTGTTTCTGTTTATGCAGCCCTAGCCACACCTCCCCTTGCTATGATTGACAGAGCCTGCATGAAAAAAAAATGGTTTCACTTTTGTAATTTACCTTAAATAATTGTATCTCAATCTCTAAATTGAACGTTAATCACATACAGGAGGCTCTTGCAGGGTCTAGCAAGCTATTAACATAGCAGGGGATAAGAAAATCTTAATTAAACAGAACTTGCAATAAAGAAAGCCTAAATAGGGCTCTCTTTACAGGAAGTGTTTATGGAAGGCTGTGCAAGTCACATGCAGGGAGGTGTGACTAGGGTTCATAAACAAAGGGATTTAACTCCTAAATGGCAGAGGATTGAGCAGTGAGGCTGCAGGGGCATGTTCTATACACTAAAACTGCTTCATTAAGCTAAAGTTGTTCAGGTGACTATAGTGTCCCTTTAAGGCAGATGCTATATCCAGGCAACACGAGCCACTGGAGGTCGACACCTCCCCTCCAGAACCCATAGTCCCTTCTGCCAACATTATTGCAGCTACACACGTAGTTATCTCTTCCCTCCTTCTAGATGAGCTGAAGAGATATCAAAACCAAGCACCACCTGAAACACCTACAGGTTTATGGTTTGTACAGGGGTTTGTGGGGTGCTGGTGTGTTATAACTTCATTTTCTACACAAGTAAATCCTTGCTGTGGAGTATTTTTGAAGGATACAGAACGCTGAATGGTCAACCAGACAGAGGTGCTGTATCTCATAGAAACACCACAAGGGACAGCTGAGCTAAACTGCACTCACATAAAGTACCACAGACCACAATCCCCCTCACCTGTAGTGTATGGCCAGTCAAGAAGATCTTTTGATCTCCCTTTTAGCTTGTGGAGCTGCATGGCTCTACCACAGATCCAGATGTCCAGGCAAATGTCTAATTTAGATTACAGAAGTGCCCACCTTACCTGCATGCCAACAGTCTAGAATTTGTTAGTAAAACCGTAATCCTGGACTGTTGATGTGCCTTGAGAACTAAGTACAGGCATCACAAAAACATATGATAACATAACAAGACCGTTTTGGTGGCCTTCTGTTAGGAAGGACATCAAAGAGTACGTCATGGCTTGTCAAATCTGTACACAGGCTAAGTCTCCCAAAAGCAAGCGACCTGGTCTCCTACTGTCTTTCTCGGTGTCCAAGACACCTTGGACGCACCTGTCCATAGATTTTATAGTGGACCTTCACCCCTCCAAGAGTCACACAGTGATTCTGATGGTGACTGATAGGTTCTCTAAAATGGCACACTTTGTTCCGCTTAAGAAGCTTCCTTCTGCTGCGCAATTGGCGGTCTTCGCAAAACAGGTATTCCGGTTTCATGGCATACCGATCGATATAGTCTTCGACAGGGCCCTCAGTTCGTCTCATGATTCTGGAGGGGTTTCTTTTCCTCATCTTATCACCCACAGTCAAACGGGGCTGCTGAAAGAGCGAACTGATCGCTAGGACTCTATTTACGCTGTTTTGTGAACAAGCATCAGCATAACTGATCCTGCCTCCTCCCATGGGCTGAGTTTGCCAGGAGCATGGTCTCCACTGCCTTCACTGGCTTATGTCCTTTCCAAGTGGCTTATGGTGTACAACCCAGCGTCCTTCCTGATCTGTTTTCCGATAAGGGAATACCCACTTTGGACGAACACCTAGCCTCGCTTCGGGAGATGTAGGATCAGGTCCATGTCGCTCTGTCTCGTGATCTAGAGTCCCAGAAAAGGTTTGACAATCGTCATAGGGCTGCGGCTCAAGCTTATGTGCCAGGTAACAGAGTATGGCTGTCCACAAAAAACATACGCCTTCGTGTCCCTTGGTGTGAATCGCTTTCTTGAGGTCATGCCACAGCATCTCAATCGGATTGAGGTCAGGACTCTGACTGGGCCACTTCAGAAGGCGTATTTTCTTCTGTTTAAGCCATTCTGTTGTTGATTTACTTCTATGCTTTGTGTCATTGTCCTGTTGCAACACCCATCTTCTGTTGAGCTTCAGCTGGTAGACAGATGGCCTTAAGTTCTCCTGCAAAATGTCTTGATAAACTGTAACCGCAGTATTTGACGCTTCTATTTGTCTCTCAGATATGAAGTGCACGCCCCAAATTTACTATTTAGCAGATTAGCACCCAGAAAATAAGAATGTTTACAATTGCGCTGTAACCACAGTATTTGACGCTTCTATTTGACTCTCAGATATGAAGAGCACGCCCCAAATGTACAATTAAGCAGTTTAGCACCAAAACAATTAGAATTTTTACAACTGCGCTGTAACCGCAGTATTTGACGCTTCTATTTGACTCTCAGATATGAAGTGCAGGCACCAAATTTACTATTTAGCAGATTAGCACCCAGAAAATAAGAATGTTTACAATTGCGCTGTAATCGCAGTATTTGACGTTTGTAGCGGAGAGGTAGTATAATCCACAGGGTCTCCGCTGGTAGACAGGAAAAACAGGTAATAATCCTAGTAGGCAGATACAGCATACAATAATCCAGGTAGCGTTATAAGAATCATTCCCTCCCAAGAACTAGACGACACATAGGCTGGGAGTCAACTGAGGTCTTTATTCACAGTTCCAGTATTTATGCAAGTCCCCATGCAAGGGGTTTCCTTACTGATATAACAGGGGCATTCGGTACATTTCTCCCATCAGGCACTGCTGGACGAGAGGGATACTCCCACTAAACTATACAGTTAAGTGGATTATCCCTCCGTGCAGCAGAACCGGCATTTTACCTTAAAACCCATAACTTTTACATTATTCGTTATATTTAAACGAATGGACGTTCGGTAGATAGCTGGAGTCTGAGCGCACATTTCGTGAAAGTACCGCTCAGATCCCAGCTTAAATGACCGAACGGCGCACAAAATACATATTATATTTAAGTTCACTTCAAACTACCGATTGAACGTAGGGAAACACTTTACCGAAAGACTGGGGCTCGCGAACGGCTTGGAAGTCCAGCGGTATTCGTGCCGCCGAGTAGCCAATTTTAGTTCCAGGCGCTCGACGACCAAATACCGCTGGGCTAACAAAGGATCCAAGATGGCCGACCGCCGCGTGGTCGGTATCCGAACGACGGCCACCCTGAATCCTCTTGATTACCGATTGCAACAATGTTGCAATCCTTAATGGGAGCCACATGACCTCCTGTGTGTGGTCTCCCTTCGGTAGTTTGTTCGTTTCACGAACAGAGTTGAAATTCACTGTTCGTGAAACCATTGCATGAATGCTGGCGGTTTTCATGCCGCCAGCATACGAACGCTATCGTTTGCCTGAACCATATTACACATACATACGCTTGGTTCTTAAAGTGGTACACACATATTTGAACAACATAGTTTTAAAGTGGCTGGTTTTGCCACAACGCTTCTATTTGACTCTCAGATATGAAGAGCACGCCCCAAATTTACTATTTAGCAGTTTACCACCCAGAAAGCAAGAATGTTTACAATTGCGCTGTAACCGCAGTATTTGACGCTTCTATTTGACTCTCAGATTTGAAGTGCAGGCACCAAATTTACTATTTAGCAGATTAGCACACAGAAAATAAGAATGTTTACAATTGCGCTGTAACCACAGTATTTGACGCTTCTATTTGACTCTCAGATATGAAGAGCATGCCCCAAATGTACAATTAAGCAGTTTAGCACCAAAACAATTGGAACTTTTACAACTGCGCTGTAACCGCAGTATTTGACGCTTCTATTTGACTCTCAGATATGAAGTGCAGGCACCAAATTTACTATTTAGCAGATTAGCACACAGAAAATAAGAATGTTTACAATTGCGCTGTAACCACAGTATTTGACGATTCTATTTTAATCTCAGATATGAAGAGCACGCCCCAAATGTACTGTTTAGCACCAAAACAATTCGAATTTTTACAACTGCGCTGTAACCGCAGTATTTGACGCTTCTATTTGACTCTCAGATATGAAGAGCACGCCCCAAATGTACTTCTTAGGAGCAAAAAAATGGCAATTTGTCAAAGTACGCCGTAACCGCAGTATTTGACACTTAGATATGAAGTGCACCCAACTAATGTACTTTTTAGCACCCAAATAATTTTAAGTTTTAAAACTGCAATGTGACAGCATTATTTGACGCTTCTATTTGATTATCAGATATGGAAATATGAAAAAGATATGTAAATCTCCGATGTAACCACAGTATTTGACGCTTCTATTTTATTGACTTTTTAAAACTCCGATATAAGCACAGTATTTGATGCTTCTATTTGACTCTCAGATATGAAGTGCACCCCACTAATGTACTAGTTTGCAGAATTTTTTCCTAAGCTGTCCCTGAAAGCAGCAGCATCCTCTCCCTACACTAATACGAGCTCATGTGCATGCGGCGCTACGCGACTTTAGCTTATATATAGAGCCTGGGTCACATGCTGCACTGGCCAATCACAGCCATGCCATTAGTAGGCATGGCTGTGATGGCTTCTAAGGGCACACGAGTCAAACGCTTGTTGATTGGCTGCCCTGCAGCCTTTCAAAACGCGCCATTAAATCGCCGAACACCGAACTCCAACCCGAACATACAGTGAAATATCAGTGTTCGGGTCCGTGGTCCAAAAACCGTAATGTTCGGTACGAACCCAAATTTTACAGTCCGAGTTCGCTCAACTCTAGTCTGTATGTTTATTTTCCAAAATGCATTACTTTGCCTTTATCTATTTTTATGTATTGAATCTCATTTAACAGTTGCCCGCCCAGTTCCAAATGCCATTGGAAAGAAATATAACAGTTTAGACTGTTATTAGCTTGTGTAATTTTCTGTAATCTGCAAACACCAACTCGTGATTTTCAATGGCCACATCAAGCTCATTTACAAACATTAAAGAGAAGTGGACCTAGGACACATCCCGAGGGTACTCCATTTACCAATTATTTTCAATTTGAAAATTTTCCAAATCACTTTTCTTTACACTCTCTTTAAGCCAACGTTCTAAGTAAAGACAAAAATTAATTGAGGGCAACATTTTGCAGGAATGGTGCAGCCCTAGTGACCAAAATTCATACATAATACAGATTAAGGAACAGTGCACACATAAAAATACATTTTTCAATTTTGTAAGCTACTTAAAATCACCTATCTCAGCAAACAAATATGTGGATTCAGTTCCCCCATATGGCCATATTGTGTTAAGCCCACCACTACTTTACAGTACCTAAATATCAGTGGGTTCTATGCCATTCCAACGTGGGAGACAAATTAAATAGTGCTAGTGCTAAATAACCTAAAGTGTATTTAAATAATCAGTTCCAAGAGCATTGTGAATATATATTATGAAAAATTAACGTGAGAAATGCAATTTTAAAAGAACAGCTCATTGAAGTGATCTGGGTGCACTGTCCCATCACCCTTAACCCTGAGCAAGTAATTATTGCAGTTTTTAATGAACTGCAATAATTACCTGCTAGGGTTAACTCCTCCTCTAGTGGCTGTCTACCAGATAGCCAGTAGCGAGACTTCCAGCTATTTAGGCAACTTTTTGTCGCTATGCATGAGGTCTTCCAGTATTACCAGAATCCCTATAGGAAAGCATTGAGTAATGCTTTCCTATAAGTAAATCCTACTGCAAGCGAGGCCATTGTGGTCATGAGGAATGAAGGTGGACTTGAGCCGGCACTGGATCCAGGTAAGTGACGGGGTTTTTAACCCATTCTGCACCGAGTGTGAGGAGCCTTGACGGAGGCAAAGCTTTAGTGCCAGAAAAACTAATTTGTTTTCCTGCATATATAGTTTTCCTTTTAACCCCTTAAGTCCGGAGGACGTAATATTACGTCCTGCAGGAACCGGCTCTAAACGCCGGCGGGCGTAATATTACGTCCTCGCCATAATGGCCGCCCACGTGGCCGGCGCTAATCGCCCGCTGCAGATCGCGGTCGGGGGGGATGCCTGGCCCCCCAGGCAACCCCCCCTGTGGCCGGTGACCGCGATCTGCAGTCTCTGATCGCAGTGACAGGCTGTCACTGCGACCAGTATTAAGCATGTGTCAGCCGATTTCAAATCGGCTGACACATGCGGCCGGCGGCGTTCCCCTTCTGCAGATCGCGGTCGGGGGACTTACCTGGCCCCCCAGGCAGTCCCCCTGGGGTCAGTGACCGCGATCTGCGAAGTCTGAGATCGCAGTGACAGGCTGTCACTGCGATCTCAGAACTCTCTGATCGCAGTGACAGCCTGTCACTGCGATCAGTGTTACATGTGTCAGCCTATTGGCTGACACATGTAACTGGCACAGTGATCCCCCTGCAGATTGGAAGGGGGGAGTGCTTGTACCACCCAGGCACTCCCCCCTGTGGTCAATTACCCAATCTGCAGGAGGTGATCACAGTGACAGGCAGTCACTGTGATCACTGATCCTGTGTCAGCCAGTGATGTGACATCACTGGCTGACACTGTCTCTGCCCCCTGTCCTGTAAAAAAAATAAAATATTAGTTCAAAAAATAAATGTAAAAAATTACAGTTACAAATAAAATATACTTAGATCATATATATTATATATATATATATATATATGATCTAAGTATATATATATATATACACATACACACACACACATTTACACATACACGACGTGTATTTAAATATTAATAAATATATATATATATATATATATAATAATATCAAATTACACGTAGACTGATACTGATTAAATATATATATAATTATTGTTATATATATATTTATATATAATATAAAAAAATATATATGTAAATACGTAAAAAAATAAAATTAAAAAAATATTTAAAAATAAATAATTAAAAAATATATAGATGTGTTATTTCGTTCTAACTGTATTGTGATATTAATATATATATTTATATCAAAATACACGTAGAACAAAATAATATATATATCATAATATATATATATATCTATATACATAAATATATACGTATATATCACTATATATATACCTATATATAAATAAAAATATTAAAAAAAAATTATATATATATATATACGTATATATACACATATGTATATATATACATATATTAATTCTACACATATATTTATGTAATAATTTTACATAATTAGGTATCCTAATTAATTACAATTAGCGGGACCTGCCTGACAACCCATGCCGAAAGTATAGGGAATTTAATTTGCTAGCACTATATTTAACCCTATAACTTTCCAAGACACCATAAAACCTGTACATGGGGGGTACTGTTTTACTCGGGAGACTTTGCTAAACACAGATATTAGTGTTTCAAAACAGTAATATGTATTACAACGATGATATCGCCAGTAAAAGTGACGTTTTCTGCATTTTTCACGCACAAACAGCACTTACACGGACGATATTATTGCTGCAATACTTTTTACTGTTTTGAAATACAAATATTTGTGTTGAGCGAAGTCTCCCGAGTACAACAGTACCCCACATGTACAGGTTTTATGGTGTTTTCAAAAGTTACAGCGTCAAATATAAGGCTTGTGTTTCATTTTTTTCACATTAAAATTCGCCAGATTGCTTACGTTGCCTTTGTGACCCTATGGTAGCCCAAGAATGAAAATTACCCCTATGATGGCATACCATTTGCAATAGTAGACAACCCAAGGTATTGCAAATGGGGTTTGTCCAGACTTTTTTAGTAGCCACTTAGTCACAAACACTGGCCAAAATTGGCGTTTTTTGCATTTTTCACACACAAACAAATACTAACGCTAACTTTGGCCAGTGTTTGTGACCAAATGGCTACTAAAAAAGACTGGACATACCCCATTTGCAATACCTTGGGTTGTCTACTATTGCAAATGGTATGCCATTATGGGTGTAAATTTAATTCCTGGGCTACTATACAGTCTCAAAGGCAACGTAACCAATCTGGCGAATTTCAATTTCAAATGTAACGTGCTATATTTGACCCTGTAACTTCCCAAAACACCATAAAACCTGTACATAGGGGGTACTGTTTTACACGTGAGACATCGCTGAATACAAATATGTGTATTGTATTGCAGTAAAAGCAAACAGTATTTTGACATCCACAGTTAAAATGTCACATAGAACAAAAAAAATTAAAAAATTCTTTTTTTCTCCCATTTTTTAATAAATTTTTTATATTAAATTATGTTCAATACCTAAATATTTGATGTTAAATGAAAGCCCTGTTTCCCCTGAATAAAATGATATATAATAAGGGGGGGTGCATTTAATATGAAAGAGGTGAATTACGGTTGGACAGACATATAGCGTAAATGCCAGGTTTTGTTTACGTTTTGTTCTGTTCACAACTTGTACATTTGGCTGCGGTGTTAAGGGGTTAAAAAAATACACTGTCAAAACTAAACAATTAAAGTTGTTCAGTTGGGTCCAGGTCTGCTGACTGTTTTTGCCAATTAAGAATATTCTAGTTCTCTATCTTTATCTCAGCACTTTGTTGGCTCACACTATATTATTTTTGTCATTGTCCATCTGTACTGTGTGAATCACTGCATGGTCTGTAGCAGCATTTGACTGAATCTGAGCAGATAAAATAGTCATATACACTTCAGACTACATCTCGCTGCTTCTGTCATCTGTTCATCATTGATAAACACCAGTGACGTGGTTCCATAGGTAATTGGTGAAATAACATACACTAGCCTACACTGTATTTTGCAGATGAATATGTATGCTTAGGATTCTGAGCTATTACTACCATAAGCTTCTTTCCTTCTAGTATTTTTTTTTTTTGTTTTTACTTTACAAAGTCTAATCTGACCTTCCTATTCCTGAGGCTCACCGATGGTTTGCATCTTTTTACAAATTCTATCAGTGCTATTCATGAAAGTGAGACTTGCAGAAAATTTATAGTTAATATCACAATGTAGGTCAAAACGGCCAAGAAAAAAAATCTCATTGTCAATTATAGATTCAGTTTGGCTGTTTTGAAGTTTACTTTGAATTCCCAACAATTGAAGGTTTGCAATAGCTTCCAAATTTAAATTCTACTTTAAAATAACCTTGTAACTGCTTTTTAATTAATAATGAAATATCAAAGGATCAGCTTCTCGGTCAATTTGCTAATTAATTCTGGCCCATTAGCACCTTAAAGGACCACTATAGTGCCAGGAAAACATACTCCTTTTCCTGGCACTATAGTGCCCTGATGGTGCCCCCACCCTCAGGGTCCCACTCCCGTGGCGCTGAAGGGGAAGGAAGGGGTTAATCCCTTACCCTTTTTCCAGCGCCGGGCTCCCTCGGCGCTGGGACTCTCCTCTTCTTCCGTCATCGGCTGAATGCGCATGCGCGGCAAGAGTTTATCAATGTTTTCCTATGGACGCTGGCGTCTTCTCACTGTAAAAATGTTTACTGCAAAAAGGGTTAAACCTAGCTGGACCTGGCACCCAGACCACTTCATTGAGCTGAAGTGGTCTGGGTGCCTATAGTGGTCCTTTAAGGACCAAACGGTCATGTGTCCTTAAGGGGTTAAAAAGTTCGGAACTAATGTAGAAAATGCTGTAATCCCTATCGTTATATAACTTCAAGTATAAAATATTTTTTCAGCCCAGCTAAAATCACTATAAAAAATGATTTCACAATTTAGCAAATTTATTTTCAGAAGAATTTTTTCAAAATTTCCAACTGAATTGCATCAGTTGATGATGGTGCTTTGAGCAGCAGGGCCGCCATCAGGGGGTGACAACCATAACGGCTGTCACGGGCCCGGCAGCCCTGGGGGGCCCGGCTGCCCGGGCCCCACATGATGAGGACAATGAAATGCCCTCAACTAAAGGAGATATTAAAGCTCTCCTACGCACAATTCGCCAGCTGTTTGCCGCAAATCTCGCGGTAGTGCGTGAGGGGATTCACTCAGTAGAGGGCCGTGTGAAGATGGTGGAGGAGGAAACACAAGACCACCTCACATGCAACACCACATTGGAGGCTACGACAGCCGAACTTCATAGAGCTCAAAAACTACTTGAACAACGCCTAGACAACATGGAGGACAAGCACAGGCGCCGGAACGTAAAAATCAGGGGCATTCCAGAGAGCATAATCCCTGTGGAGCTGCCACACTAAATCAGGAGACTGCTGGCAAACATACTAACCCATCAGCAGGCCAAACAGACAGTGGTGGACGGTGTATTCCACATTCCTAAAGCAGCAAGAGCACCAGCTGGCTCACCAAGAGATGTAATCCTACAGCTCCAAACAAGATCGGCACAGATCACCCTCATGACAGCAGTACGGGAACTGCCTTCCTACACATTCGAATCTGCGGCCTTAACCTTCTTCCAGGACCTGCCCAGACCAATGCTGATATGGAGGAGCCTCCTCAAACCCCTGACCACCACTCTCCATCAACATGCTAAACCATACAGATGGGCCTACCCACGAAGCCTGTTGATTCCACACAACGGGAAAACAATACGAGTTACAGACACCTCAGACTCTACATTGCTGACTCTGGGACTGCCGCTGAGAGCTGAACCGCAGGCTTCTCCGCTGACAGTACCACACAATTGGGGCATGTCTAGAGTTGTGGCCTTTAAGCCATCCAAGCCCCCTGCTGAAAGCCCAGGTCCCCCCTCAACCCCATCAACCTCCTCTAGACCGCGGAGCATATGTGGCCTCCCAACCGGCACCTGAAGAGATGGGACACTGACTTGGGAACTACACTAAAAGGTTCCAGTTGTACCACAGTTTTATTTTTATGTTAGTTACTCATTTTTAAACCTCTAATCCCCTTGTTTTATTATCAATATTCCCAATGTTAATTGTATGCAGCGCAGCCTTACTCTTTTGCTTAATAACCTTGTGGGAAGTTGCTGACAGTGAGCTAAGTCACAGTGGAGACTCCAAATAGACTTACCGGCTACCCTATGTAACAATAGCACACTGTTTAAACATGGGGGCACAGATAGACCCACTTGCACAAGCCACGCACAGCCAACATCCCCTCTCACAATGCAGCCGCACCATGGGAAGGGTGAACTAGAGAGAGTCACGGCCCCTCCTCAGCCAGGAACTTAACTTTTCCACAAATTAGCAACACATTCCCGAGCACAGCGCCAGGCACCTCTAAACTTACCCTCACTGTAAGGCATGTTTTGCCCTTCCCAGCCGAGTAGCCGATCACAACTCAGTAAAGAGCCAGGTCAGTGACATCTAACCCCTTCTCCCCTCCCCTAACCCCCCCCCCCCCCGCCCCACCCTGAGCTCAGGGACACATAGCACTAAACACAACATGCATTGACAGATACCAATACTAGAAATATTTAACACTACAGAAGCGCGACATTCTCTGCGCCCAAGCTACAGGGAGTACGGAGGATCAGTCCTGCTCCCCAGCGGCAGAATATTTTACCGGGAGGGGAGAGTGTCGTTCCCCCTGCCCAGCGGCAACCTAGCCCACCAAGGGGAAACACTAAGCCCCTCACCAGCGCAGATGGGACCGTGGTCTCTGCGCCCAAGCTACAGGGAGTACGGAGGGTCAGCCCTGCTCCCCAGCAGCTGGAAGTGTGTAAGGGAGAGGAGTTTGTTACCCCCTCTCCCCAGCGGCAGCCTAGCCCAACCAGGGGAGACACAAAGCCCCTCACCAGCGCAGATGGGACCGTGGTCTCTGCGCCCAAGCTACAGGGAGTACGGAAGGTCAGCCCTGCTCCCCAGCGGCTGGAAGTGTGTAAGGGAGAGGAGTTTGTTACCTCCTCTCCCCAGTGGCAGCATAAACCACCAAGGGGAGACACTAAGCCCCTCACCAGCGCAGAAGGGACAGTGGTCTCTGCGCCCAGGTGTAACGGCTACCCAGGTAGTGAGAGGGTATCTGCCGTTGGAGACGTCCTTTTCCCTGCAAGCTGCTGTGTAGAAGTCAGGCTGGTAGAATCCCATCCACGATATCCAGAGAGAGAGTCAGGTTCCGCTGTAAAAGAGCAGAGTAATATTCCCAAATAATCCCCTTCCAAGAACGAGACGAGGCTAAGTTTTGAAGGGTCAAGAAGAACTGAGGTGCTGGCACACCCAGCCTGGCTTTTATTACAAAAAGGTACAAACAGAACACACCCAGGGGGAGGTTGAAAATAACCAATTACATGCATGGTACAACCCCCACGTCTCCTCCCCTCAGATAAACATATAACATAATTATAACATACACTCTTTTACCCAAGTTCTGGATGTACCCCAAAAATAGGACCGCTTGATAGCTTTCGTTTAGGGGAACAACATGTCCAAATTTCAGCTCATTCGGTTGAGGGGTTCGGGAGTTATGGGTCCTTGAAGTTTTGTCTCCGTTCGCCTATTAAAACTCTACGAAATTCTTGCCATCCACAACTATCTCGGTGTTCGCTGAAATCCCCATAGAAGATTAAGTATAACTACCGAACGGCCGGTTGTTCGGTAGTTCCAGCACGGATTTACGGTTGTATGGAGGTCTCAGCGGTGCTTGCCTATTTGCGTATCCGTTTTTAGTTCCATGCGTTCACAGGCAAACACCGCTGTTCGTGCGCAAGATGGCAGCGAACACGTGGAAGTCCCGAAATGGCGGCCACCTATATTTTACACACGGAGTTCGTGCTGAACGATACGAACGGCTGGAAACAAGCTGGGAGGTAAAGTACTCCTTAATTACACACCAATGTGGTCCGGTGTTCGGTAGAAATACACTGACAAAGCAACGAATCCAGTTACCGAACAGAGGAAATATGCTGTAATTCCCTTGATTATTCCACAGGGCTTAGAGAATTGTAAGGCTCTGTTACACCAGGCTACAGGGAGTACAGACGGTCAGTCCTGCTCCCTAACGGCAGAATATTTTACCGGGAGGGGAGAGTCTCGTTCCCCCTCCCCAGCGGCAGCCTAGCGCAGAATATTTTACCGGGAGGGGAGGAGAGTCTCGTTCCCCCCCCCCCCAGCGGCAGCCTAAGCCCCTCACCAGCGCAGATGGTACCGTTCAGCCATACCAGGGGATTATGGTCTGTAATTAAGGTAAATTCTTGTCCATACAAATATGGGGTAAGTTTCTTTAAAGCCCAGACCAGGGCTAAACATTCTTTTTCCACTGCCGCGTAACTCACTTCTCTGGGCAACAGTTTTCTACTGAGATACGCGACAGGGTGCTCGCCCCCATCTTCTCCGATCTGGCTTAGAACTGCCCCCAGTCCATACATGGATGCATCTGTATGAACGACAAATCTTTTGTTAGGGACGGGGGCAGACAGAACAGGTGCGTGAATCAGAGCATTTTTCAGGGCTTGAAAGGCGGTTTCACAGGCGGGAGACCACAGGACTATCCTAGGCAGGTTCTTTTTGGTTAAGTCCGTCAGGGGTTTGGCGATGGCGCTATAGTCAGGGACAAACTTCCTGTAATACCCTGCCGTCCCTAAAAATGCTAATACCTGAGTCTTGGTGTGTGGTGTGGGCCAGTTGGCTACAGCCTCAACCTTAGCGGGTTCTGGGCACTGCTTCCCACACCCCACCCTGTGTCCCAGGTACTGGACTTCGGCCATGCCGAAGTTACACTTTTCTGGCTTCAGAGTCAGGCCTGCGGCCCGGATCTGATCCAGTACAGCCTCTACATGCCTCAAGTGTTCCCCCCCAAGTTTCGCTATAGATCGCAATGTCGTCCAGGTACGCGCAAGCGAAGTCCTGGAAGCCATCAAGGAGCCTATCTACCAAGCGCTGAAAGGTAGCTGGGGCATTCTTCATCCCAAATGGCATGACCCTAAATTGGTACAAGCCAAACGGGGTGACGAATGCCGACTTGGGGACAGCCTCCTTGGCCAGGGGAATCTGCCAGTATCCCTTGCATAGATCAATGGTGGTCAGCTCATCCACTCTAGGCATGGGGTACGCATCTGTCACGGTACGGTCATTGAGTCGCCTATAGTCCACACAAAATCTGGTAGCTCCGTCCTTTTTGGGCACTAGAACTACTGGGGAAGCCCAGGGGCTGTCAGATGGCTCTATGACTCCTAGCCTCAACATCTCCTGTACTTCCTTTTTCATTTCCTCCTTGACAGCCTCAGGAATTGTGTAGGTAGTCTGTCTAAGAGGGGTCTGTCCTGGGGTCTCGACATAGTGGGTCGCTAGCGTGGTGTATCCCGGTTCTTGGGAGAACGTTAATTTATTTTCTAGTATCAACTGTCTAAGTTGGCCCTTTTCTGCTGCGGTTAGTCGCTCCCCTAGTTGTATTGTGTCAAGCAAGCTATGGGGTTTTTTGAGCGCTAAAAGGTCTGGGATGGGTAAGCTATCGGGGTCCTCTGTAGCAGGAATGCATATAGCGGCAATATGTTCTGGTCTCTCTTGGTACTCTTTTAGTAGGTTAACATGAAAGGTCTTTTGAATTCTTTCATCTTTGTTGCTGGCAATCACATAAGTAGTGTTGCAGACTTGCGCTAATACTTTGTAAGGGCCTTGCCACGAGGTCTGGAGTTTATTCCCCTTTACTGGTCTAAGTACCAGTACCTTCTGTCCCACCTGGAATGTTCTCTGGCGAGCGCCCCGATCGTACCAATGCTTCTGTCGACCCTGGGCCGCATGGAGATGGTCCCGTGCCATCCGGGCTAACTGCTCCATGCGGTCCCGCATCTCCAGAACATATGGCACAATGGGGACCCCCTCGTGTTCCATCTCTCCTTCCCAGTGCTCCTGGATGAGGTCGAGGGGACCTCGAACCCATCTTCTGTAGAGCAGCTCGAACGGAGAGAACCCAGTGGATTCCTGCGGTACCTCTCGATATGCAAACAAGAGGTGCGGCAAGAATCGCTCCCAGTCTCTGTACTCCGCTGTGAAGGTCCTTAGCAACTGCTTCAGGGTACCATTAAAGCGTTCACAGAGACCGTTAGTCTGGGGGTGGTAGGGCGAGCTGAGGAGGTTCTGAATACCGCAGACCTTCCATAACTGTTGGGTTAGATCTGCGGTAAATTGAGTCCCTCTGTCAGACAGTATTTCTCGTGGAAATCCTACTCTGGTGAATATCCTCACTAGGGCACTGGCGACAGTGTCAGCCTGGATATTCGTCAGAGCGACAGCTTCCGGGTATCGGGTAGCGTAGTCCACCACAGTAAGTATATATTTCTTACCTGATGGACTGGGGTTAGGTAGGGGTCCTACTAGGTCGACTGCCACTCTGCTAAACGGTTCCTAAATCACGGGCATAGGTGACAGTCGAGCTTTAGGGTGATCCCCTCTTTTCCCTACACGTTGGCAGGTGTCGCATGTACTGCAGTAGCGCCGCACATCCTTTGAGATCCCCGGCCAGAAGAAGGTCTGGGTGATCCGATAGGTGGTGCGGTTACCCCCCAAGTGTCCTGCTAGAGGAATATCATGGCCAATTCGAAGAAGTTCCAACCGGTACTTTCTGGGTACCACTAGTTGGCGTTTCTGCGAAGGGGCACAGCCTCTTTTCCTACCTACAGTCAGTCGGTATAATCTGTCATTTTCCCATACAAAACGTTCCTGCTCATCCCCCCCACTGGCAGCTATCTCACGATATTTCTGGAGGGTTGGGTCCTCCCTGGTTTCCCTCCCAAACTCCTCTGGGGTGTCCCAAGCTAAAGGTTCCTCTCTCATATGTGATCTACGTGTCTGTGCTTGGCTTACCTGGGTCTCCCGTCCTGTTGTGGGGTCATCGGCAAGCCTGCTCTGTGCTCGGGTGGTTACGGGGCAAGCGGCATCTGTGGTGGGTAAGTAGGCCTCAGTCAGGGGGCCAATATCGTTGCCCAATACAACTTCAGCGGGCAGATTGTCCATGATGCCCACCGTGGTCTTTCCCGACCCGACCCCCCAGTCCAAGTGTACCCGGGCTGTGGGTAAACGGAATACAGCTCCCCCTGTGACACGGACAGCAACTGTGTGTTTGGACAGATGTTCCGGTCTCACCAAATGTCGTTGCATCAAGGTAATGGTAGCTCCAGTATCTCTCAAGCCCTGGGCTACTTGTCCATTTACTCGTACTTTCTGACGGTGGTGCTGACGGTTATCTGGGGATGCGGCTTGATTCGGATCTGCCTCGTACAGGATGCCCAAGCATTCCTCTGGGCCCACCTCGGTCTCTACACAGTGAGCAGCAGAGGTACGTGGCGTGTTCTCTGTAGTGGGTGAGGTGCGCCTCCAGTTATTCACGGCCGACCCCAGCGTGCAGTAACGTGCGATATGTCCAGGGTTGTTGCACCGGTGGCAGGTTATTCTAGATGAGTCCCGGGGGTAGTTGTTGGACCCTTGAGGGCGCACTGGCCCTGGGGGTATGGGAGCACGGAACTCTGGGCGAGGGGTGACAGCTGTGGTGCGTGGTTCCACTTTGTTAGCTGGCCTTGGGGTGCTCTGGCTCACTCTCTTGGACTCGGCGTACTCGTCTGCCAGCCGAGCTGCCTCACTTAGGTTGTTGGGTCGTCGGTCCCTTACCCAATCTTGTAAGTCAGCAGATAAACCTTGGAAGAAATGTTCTAATAAAAATAGCTGCAGTACTTCTTCCCCTGTGTTGGCTTTGCACCCTTGTACCCAGTGTGATGACACCCGCTGTAACTTATTAGCCCATTCCATGTGGGAGTCCACAACCTTTTTCTTGGACTCCCGGAAGCGACGGCGATAGGTTTCTGGGGTTACGGCATACCGGGTTAGCAGCGCCTCTTTAACTTTTTGATACTGTACAATATCCTCTGGAGCAAGAGCCCGAAAGGCTTCATTGGCTTTGCCCGACAATTTCCCTGACAAAATAGTGACCCATTGGTCTGATGGTACCTGGTGTAGGGAGCACTGCCGCTCGAAATCAGCCAAATATCCATCTATTTCCTCCTCACTTTCTACAAAAGCTTTAAATGCATTAAACGGTATTTTCCTCCCTGTAGCAGCGGGTGAGGGGGTAGGAACTGCATGTGTAATGGGCTGTCTAGCTCTTACCAGTTCCGTTTCTTGTCCCCTCTTAGTTTGTATCTCCTCCCTTGCTTCCCGGAACAGCTGGTTTACTAGTTCCACGGACGTTTCTGGATACAAAGTTAGTCTCCGCTGTACAATAGCAGTAATTACATCGTCCTCGCTGACAGGTGCAAGGGGCTCAGTTACTTCCATGGATCTATCCATTTCGTCCAGCTCTAGCAGGTCAGCTATCAGCTCTCTCCGTGGTCTGTTGCTGGCACTCCTACCACGGCTCTCCAATAAATCCTTTAGTGTGGGTCTTTTCAGCTTGGCGTACTGAGTGCTCTTTGGATAAAAGGACCATCCCACCGCTGCCAACCAATGTAACGGCTACCCAGGTAGTGAGAGGGTATCTGCCGTTGGAGACGTCCTTTTCCCTGCAAGCTGCTGTGTAGAAGTCAGGCTGGTATAATCCCATCCACGATAACCAGAGAGAGAGTCAGGTTCCGCTGTAAAAGAGCAGAGTAATATTCCCAAATAATCCCCTTCCAAGAACGAGACGAGGCTACGTTTTGAAGGGTCAAGAAGAACTGAGGTGCTGGCACACCCAGCCTGGCTTTTATTACAAAAAGGTACAAACACAACACACCCATGGGGAGGTTTAAAATAACAAATTACATGCATGGTACAACCCCCACGTCTCCTCCCCTCAGATAAACATATAACATAATTATAACATACACTCTTTTTTTTTCTAGCCGAAAAGAGTTCCACAAGTTTTGGCCCTGCGGTCGGTCTCCTTTCGCCTATTAAAACTCTACGAAAATCTTGCCATCCACAACTATCTCGGTGTTCGCTGAAATCCCCATAGAAGATTAAGTATAACTACCGAACGGCCGGTTGTTCGGTAGTTCCAGCACAGATTTACGGTTGTATGGAGGTCTCAGCGGTGCTTGCCTATTTGCGTATCCATTTTTAGTTCCATGCGTTCACAGGCAAACACCGCTGTTCGTGCGCAAGATGGCAGCGAACACGTGGAAGTCCCGAAATGGCGGCCACCTATATTTTACACACGGAGTTCGTGCTGAACGATACGAACGGCTGGAAACAAGCTGGGAGGTAAAGTACTCCTTAATTACACACCAAGGTGGTCCGGTGTTCGGTAGAAATACACTGACAAAGCAATGAATCCAGTTACCGAACAGAGGAAATATGCTGTAATTCCCTTGATTATTCCACAGGGCCTAGAGGATTGTAAGGTTCTGTTACACCAGGCTACAGGGAGTACAGACGGTCAGTCCTGCTCCCCAGCGGCAGAATATTTGACCGGGAGGGGAGAGTCTCGTTTCCCCCCCCCCCCCCCCCAGCGGCAGCCTAAGCCCCTCACCAGCGCAGATGGGACCGTGGTCTCTGCGTCCAAGCTACAGGGAGTATGGAGGGTCAGCCCTGCTCCCCAGCGGCTGGAAGTGTGTAAGGGAGAGGAGTTTGTTACTCCCTCTCCCCAGCGGCAGCATAAACCACCAAGGGGAGACACTAAGCCCCTCACCAGCGCAGATGGGACCGTGGTCTCTGCGCCCAGGATACAGGGAGTACAGCCGGTCAGTCCTGCTCCCCAGCGGCAGAATATTTTACCGGGAGAAGAGAGTCTCGTTCCCCCTCCCCAGCGGCAGACTGGCCCACCAAGGGGAGACCGTAAACCCCACAACTGTGCAGGTGGGACCGTAGTCTCTGCACCTGCACCCCTGGAGATATGGACCGTCTGTCCTGGTCCCCAACAACAGGACAATATATTGGAAGAGGAGGCAGTGTGCTTTCCCCTACTACAAGAGAGGACATCACAGGGAGAGGAGCCTGTTACCCCTTCTCCCCAGCAACCGCTTTGTCCAACCAGGGGAGAGAACACCCTGGTTATTTTTCAACCAGACTATGGATTTCCAACTGGGCACATGTGGCAGGAGAACACTGGAAGAGCTACAAAGGGTGAGAAAGGCAGACCGACTATCAAAGCACCAGACCGATTGAAGGTCTGGAGTCTGGATAGTCTCTTTGGTAAAGGGGAGAAATGTAGCGGACTGGACCCTGCACCAGAATCTGCCCCAGTTTACTGGAGGGGACTGCTTGCTCGCCTCCTGCCCAGTGATTATGGTCCTGGGAAGATGGGACCCTTAAACCCCTTTGACGGGACCTAAGGGATTGTGTATGACACTACTGGTCCTTTAAGACCCAGCAAGGGACATTAAGCTATGTACCAAGATTTGTGCCTTTCAGTTAACCTTTTCCTTCCCTTCCCTTTTTTTTATTTTTTTTTAAATTCTTTGATTTTTGTTGTGCACAAAATTACAAACAAACAATCTGGTATCGCCACGACAGCTCAAACCAGCTTCATAGCAACAAATTTTAAGGGTAACAGCATGGCTTCATTTGACATAACACATTTTTTATTAAGTAGTGAATCGTGTGGGTCAGTCTGAGTTGTGTGACTAGTGGAAAGGAGGATATGCAGGCGCTTGTCCGCCTGTTACTTAAGCTATATTCAGTCCGTAGTGTAGGTTTGATGTCTAGTGAATCTAGTCGATCTTAGGGTTGTACGGGCTGTCTATTGCTGACCGTGTTGCTTATCTAGCTTGACACCTTAGAGCTTAGGTGAGTTCCCCTGTGTGACGAAGTGCCCTTCGCCACTTTGTTCTGGAGAGGCCTGCTCGCCTGCCTCCTCCCCTGCGAATATGGCCCCGGGACATATTGCACTTTAAAAACTATATTTGGGCATATAGATTTGCATTAGGCTGACTCTAGCCCTTTAACTATGCTGTAGGTCTGGACTGTTAATATAACCGAACAGCAGGGTGATTTATACGAATATATATTGCATGAGAAATACCATTACCGGAGAATGCAGCCGTTCGTATGATTCCACACGAATTCTTTGTGCTCTGAATAGGTGGCCGCCATTTCGGGACTTTACACGTGTTCGCGGCCATCTTGCGCATGAACAGCGGTGTTTGCCTGTAACCGCATGGAACTAAAAACAGATATGCGAATAGGCGAACACCGCTGAGTCCTCCAGACCTCCATAAATTCGTACTGAAACTAACGAACATCCCACCGTTCGGTAGAAAGACTTAATGGACTATGGGGAGTCTAGCGACCATAAAGATTCGAATGGATGGCAAGATTTTCATGTCTTTTCACCGTGCGAACGGAGACCGACCGCAAGACCAAAACTTATGGAACTATTATCGGCTAGTTGGTCTGTGCGGTCGGTCAAAACTTTGGAACGGCATAACTCCCTAACCGTTTATCCGAATGGACTGATTTTTGGATATATATAAGCGATACCAGAGTTAAAGTTGTACCCCCTGTTTTTGGGGTACATCCAGAACTTGGGTAAAATACTGTATGTTTTAATTGGGTTACATTTTATCTGAGGGGAGGAGACGTGGGGGTTGAACCATGTATGTGATTATTTTGGTTATTATTTGGTTATTTTATACCTCCCCCTGGGTGTGTTCTTTCTGTACTGAATTGTAATAAAAAGCAGGCTGGGTATTCCAGTCCTCAGTTCTTCTTGACCCTTCAAAACGTAGCCTCGTCTCGTTCTTGGAGGGAACTGCTATATCACATTGGGGGATTGCTATGTGCTACATACTCCCTTGAGCTTTAACTACTGACTTCTTGTTCCTGATACGCTCTCCTGGAGGAGAGGTCTTCCCTACACGGTCCTGGATGTTGGAGATTCATACAGGGTGGAAGGGAGACAGCGTGGCTCCAGTTAAGCTACGGCGGTTGTGGAGCCTGCGGTGGTTGTGGTGTCGTCTTCAGTGCGTGGAGTCCTCAGGAAGCGCTAGGAGCATCCATCAACAGAAGGCGTTCCGTTACACCCTGGGTTAGGGTAATCAATACAGGCAGGCTGTTGGGGTACATTCTCAATTTATTGTGTGGGTTGTCAATGGGTGTTTTGTGCGGCAATCGCATGTTGGCTCTCCCCCAATGAGGCCGAGTGTGCGAGTGGAAGAGAGCATGTCTAGCGATTGGGCTACTTGTAAGCGAGCATCAGGTACAGGTATGTAGATTCTGCACTCTCGATACTGGTCTTGTATGTCGGAGCCTCTAGCTTGGGGGCTGCATGTCACATTTGTACTGATTTGTGATCTAGGGCTTGGGGGTCCTATCGTTTGTTGGGGTGTGTTGGGGAGGGGGTTAGTGCGGTCACTTGTTACGCATGGTGCTCTGGTTGGGTGGGGGAGTCTGTCGATCATGATTGACGCCTGGGGGTCAGACGTGTTTGTCTGTGTGGTCCTTTGTGTTATGTGGATGGTCGTACTGCTCGGTTTAGGTGTCGGCCTCCCTAAGGTTGTGGGGTGTGTTGGGGGTATGGTGCAACTGATTAGAGCTCGGTGTGTGTGTGTGTGTGTGTGTGTGTATATGAGGGTGGACATCGTGTCATGTTCCCCGTGTGCCGGTCTTATCTCCCGGTAGTTCGTGTCAACCATGGTCCCCGAACATAAGGGTGGCGAGGGTCATATTCAATGTTCAGATATAGACAACGGTAATAAAAATATAGATAAAACATAAACCAAAGATGTTCACTGTAAAACATGGGGAATGCAACCTGAAGGTTTGAAACCCATTTGCAGGCTTAAGTGTATGCCGGTCTCTGCCTGGGAGGGTTCATGTAGTTGTCTCGGCATAAGTTGCAGGGGTTGCTCCCCGGGGCACGAACGGAGTCACCTCTGCTGGGTTCCATGTGTGGGTTTTCGAAGCATTTAGGCATGGTTGTGCCGCGGTCAGAGCGTCCTCAGGCAGACCCAGTGTGGGGAGAAGGGCCCGTGCCTCTTGAGAGTCCCGGACAGCGTGTATTGTGGCGCTGTGTAGTATTTCCAGCATGTGCTGGATTTTCCATCGGTATGTGATGCCTTTAGATCGGAGAAGCGTGGTAAAGTGTTGTCCTCCACGCCATGGTGCTTCCAGATAGGTCCGCGTAGAAGGTGAGCGGCATGCCTTCCAATGTATATGGGGAGTGGTTCCGGACTGCGGCCGTGACAGCTTCCTTATCCTTGCCGCTTTGGAATCGTACCAGGAGATCTCTTGGTGCTGAGATTGGTGCTTTTGACGCTTTTTGTAGACAGAACATCCCCTCCAGCCCCACCGCTTTTGCCTGTTTGGGTGGCAGTAGTGTCGTTAGTAGTCGTTGCACGAGATGTGGCAGCTCCGTCTCTGTTGTGTTCTCGGCTATCCCTCTAATTTTGAGGTTTAGCCTTCGTCTCTGTTCTTCAATCGTTGCAAGCCGTAAATCTGTGTTTGCCTGTTGTTGTTGCAAGTCATGAACTGCCCGTTTGAGTAGAGCTGTTTGCTGGGCGTTTTGGTCATTTTCCAGTGCCCCCATGCGGTTTGTGAGGCCTAGGAGGTCTTTCCTGAGGTGGGCCATATCTGCTTGGAGTGTGCGCTGAAGGTCTGCGAGCAGATCCTTCATGATCGCTGTTGTTACAGGGGCTGTAGCTGGGTGAGAGGTTGAGGGCCCCAGGGCTCTCTGCTCTGGCGGGTATCCCGCTGTTGTTCCCAGGGAGATATCATCGGAAATCTGTGTCATTGTCCGATAAGTCGGCCATTTTGGGGTCTAGGTCATTTTGGGCTTGGCGCCACAGGTCCCCGATATTCAGGCCCAGTGTCTGCTTTTCAGGTTTAAGCTTCTTGGTTTTTCGTCCCATGTCGTCGTTGGCAACTGCTAGTATACAATGCAGGCTTTGGGGGTATGATAAAAACCCTTTGTTTGCCGTTTTTCCTGGTTTTCTGTTCGGAGCTCATGTATTGTGCAGGTCAGTGGCTTGGCTCCGCCCCCTTCCCTTTTTTAATAGTTTTATATGATTATGTTATTTACTAAAGTTTGAAATGAATAAAAACAGTGTATTGGTGCATCTGAGACACATGCACTTTATTTGTTTCTTGCAATGTCAGACATTTTACAAAGTATTGAAGAAGAAAAACAAAATGGGACTAAATTCAACTGGAAAAGTAGCAGTTTATTAAACAAAATTTCAATTAAAGCAATTAGGGGTCTTGCCCAGCATAAAACTTGGAGAGGAAATTAGTGGGTTGAGAAGTTTCAGTTTCATGGAAATAGCGCATGATGTGAGTCTTTTGCTTCCAAACCTTAATAGTTTCTTCTAGTTCCATCTTTCCCTAGTGGAACAGAAAATTAGTATAGTTAATGACAATGGAAATATAAAGTTACTCAAGTACAAAACTTTTTAAGTACTAGAATTTGCTTGCCAGAAACAAAGTCAACAATTGGAATGGTTCTACCTAAGGCATAAAAACACACAAAATGTATGATTATACTTAATTAGTGCTACAAAAACATGTATTCCTGACCCTATAGTGTTAACACCACCATATAGCCCCCCTGGGCCCTTCATGCCTCCATAAATATAGTAAAAATCTTACTGTATTCAAGCCTGAAGCTGGAAATCTGCATGCTGTTAGATTCGGAAAAACAAGCAGTCTGCTGACATGTGGTAGCCTGATCCAATCACAGTGCTTCACCATAGGATTGGCTAAGACAGGCAGATCAGGGGCAGAGCCAGCATGATTCAAACACAGCCCTGGCCAATCAGCATCTCCTCATAGAGATGAATTGAATCAATGAGTCTCTGAGGAAAGTTCAGTGTCTGCATGCAGAGGGAGGAGGTACTGCATCACAGGATGCTGTGCACAGTGCTGCCCTGTGCTCTGCTGACAGCAGATCTGAGTGGATGGAGGCATATTATGCCTGCATCAACTCCAAAGTTCCTCTGGTTCACTCTGAGTGACTGCAACTGGAGGTGTTCCTAGCTTTCAATGTAAACACTGTATTTTCTCAGAAAATACAGTGTTTACACGAGAGACTGCATGGAGCTATAGTTCTCACCTGAACAACCTCATTAAGCTGAAGTTGTTCAGGTGACTATATTGTCCTTTTAAGTTTCTATAGATATTGCTTTCCCACTAAGTTACAAGTATTAATATTTGAGGAGTATGTATATTTGTTGTGGGAGTTAAGCTCAGAAACACACTTGACTATAAACATTGTTTTTACTTTTGCAATGAGATTTCAGGGTCATGATCTAGACATCAAAAACTTTTCATCCCCACCCTCCCCCTTACAACATTATTTTCCCTTATCTAGGCAACCAAGATGGTGATATTATTTAGAAAGCTGAAGCTGTGAAAATGTGTGCTTGCAACATAATTATAAATTGTAATTGTGGATTGGGAGGAGATGAGACAGATGGAGAACAGGCACATAGCTGGGTAACAGTGGGGCGAGAAGGCAGAGGGGGAGGGAAGAGGAAAGGTTTAGCTAGTCCTGATCTAGTGCAGCCTAACAGATTTGCCCGTTTGAGTGAAGATGTTGGGTGCAGCAGCTCAGGAGTAGCTGTACTGCAGGAAGCTGTTCCTTCGAACAGCCGTGGGAACAGCCCCTCTAGTACGGGTGGGGTTGAGAGGGTAAGGAAGTCTAGACAGGTTGTGGTGGTAGGGGACTCTATTATTAAGAGAGTACATAGGGTAATCTGCCACTCTGATCGACTCAACCGGACAGTTTGCTGTCTCCCGGGTGCTCGGGTCCGGCATGTTGCCGACAGAGTGGAGGGATTATTGGGAGGGGCTGGGGATGACCCAGCTGTCATGGTCCATATTGGTACCAATGACAAAGTCAGAGGAAAATGGAAGGTCCTAAAGAGTGAGTTCAGGGATCTAGGAAGTAAGCTAAAGAAAAGGACCTCCAAGGTAATATTTTCAGAAATTTTACCTGTGCCGCGTGCTACAGCAGAAAGGCAGCGGGAGATTAGAGAGGTCAATGCGTGGCTGAAGTCTTGGTGCAGGAAAGAGGGTTTTGGGTTTTTAGAGCACTGGGCCGATTTTGCGCTTGGGTACAACCTGTATAGTCGTGATGGATTGCACCTAAACGGAAGAGGGTCTGCTGTGCTGGGGGATAGGATGGCTAGAAGGTTGGAGGAGATTTTAAACTAGTAGTAGGGGGGGAGGCTCAAAGCAATCTAGAAAAAGGAGATAGGATAGAAATGAGATGGGCCTTAGCTCAGAACAATGGGGGTGGAGATGGGGGGAGGGGGAAGCTCAGAACAGAGGAGGTATGTAATATTGATTCACAAAAAGTACAAATGACTCATGGTAATATTAAATGTATGCTTACTAATGCAAGGAGCCTATATAACAAAATGGGGGAACTAGAGGCAATAGCATACACTAAACAATACGATATAATAGGCATAACAGAAACATGGTGGGATGAGACACATGACTGGGCAGTTAACTTAAATGGGTACACATTATTTAGGAGGGATAGGAAAAACAAGAAGGGTGGTGGGGTATGTTTGTATGTCAGCCATGAGTTCAAGTCAAATCTTAGGCATGTGGAGTGTGACGAGGAAAATGTGGAAGCTTTATGGGTAGATATCTGCTTGGGGCAAACAAAGGGAAATACGTTATTGGTTGGGATATGTTATAAACCACCAAATGTAAATATTAATGAGGAAGAACTGCTGTTAGAGCAAATTGGTGAAGCTGCAAATCGGGGGAACACATTAATTATTGGAGATTTTAATTACCCAGACATAAATTGGGATAGAGGGACTAGTACTTCAAGTAGGGGAATCCGTTTTTTGATGACACCTTTATGTCACAACTGGTACAAGGACCAACTAGAAAGGATGCTTGTCTGGATCTCGTTATAACAAACAATGTTAATCTTTTAACCAACATTCAAGTAGGGGAGCATTTGGGAAATAGTGATCACAATATGGTAACTTTTGAAATAAACTCAAAAAAGCAAAAGCATGTGGGGTATATTAAAACGTATAATTTAAAAAAAAAAGCCAATTTTAATAAGATTATGGCAGCTCTACATATCGACTGGCATAAACTCTTTAGTGAAAAGAACACTGAGGAAAAATGGAAACTATTCAAACAAATATTAGAAAGGTACATTTCACAGTATGTACCATTGGGTAATAAATATAAAAGAAAAATTAAAACCAATGTGGCTTAATAGAGAAGTAAAACAAGAGATTAAAAATAAGAAAAGGGCTTTTAAAGCCTTTAAATCGGACCAATCAGATGCATCCTATAAGATATAAGGAAGCCAATAATACTTGCAAAAAGGCAATTAAAGTGGCTAAACTAGAAAATTAGAAATTGATAGCCAAAGAATGCAAAACAAACCCAATATTTTTTCAAGTACATTAATTCTAAAAAAAACAAAAAATGAAAGTGTAGGTACACTGAAAACAGAGATGGGTCTGTTAGTCAATGAAGACCAGGAAAAGGCAGAAATTTTAAATAACTATTTTTCTTCGGTATATATTAATGAGGATCCTATGGCAAGAGATATGCATATGATTGCTGCAACAAACTTGCAGATAACTTGTGATTGGATAACTCGAGACAAGGTGCTACAGCTATTAACCCCTTAAGGACAGAGCTTCAGAAGCTTGTCTTTCACTTAATGACAACGGCATTTTTTGCTATTTGCGTTCAACTGCAATTTGCTTTTTACTTATTCATTGCACCGACACATATTATATACCGTTTTTTAAAGGACAGAAAGGGCTTTAATTTGATGTAACACATATATATATAAATGCTTATTTATTATTAAAAAAATACAGAAATATGCAAAAAAAATAATTTTTGTGTGTTTTTTTTTTTACAGTTTTTGCAATAATAATGTGTACATAATTAGTGCAGGTTAAGGAAAGTAATTAAAAATAAATTCATTTAGTTGTTCTGAATTACAGAATATATAATGTGTCTGGGATTTTAAGTTTTTTTTGGTAGTTACAGGTCACAAAGCACAAGGAGTAAAATACACTTTTTATGTGGAGCGATTTTAGAATTTGGTATGTTTGTCTTGTAAGCCTAATAGCCATAAAAGAAAACAAAATTGCCACACAAAAGTATATATTTATATAAAGTAGACACCACAGGCTATTTACCTAAGGTTGTTTTGACACTTTCTACGTAGCCATTTTACCGCCAACCTCTGCTAAATATTGGAGTAAAATTGTGTTTTTTGGGGGTTTTCGCACACAAACTTATAACAAAGAACTTCTCATGTGTATTTTGTAAAGTTGGTGTGTGCTATTCCTGTACAAAGTTTTATTATGTGTTCAGTTACTTCTGCTGAGTACAACGGTACCCCCATTGTATGTCTTTGGCACTATTTCGTGAAGCTACAGTGCCATATAGGAGACCTGTCCTTTTCAGTATTCACAGTAGAATTTTGAGAGACGGATTTAATGAGCCTATGCTTCCATTTGGGGTATTATAACAGTTTGACTGTTCAAAAAAACCCCACAAAGGCCTACCATTTGTAAAAGTAGACACCCCAGGGTATGTCATAAGGTGCATATTGTGCCTTAACATGCCCCCATTTTTTTACCATTACATGCCAAAGTATGTGGTAAAAAATAATTTTGTGCATTTTTTACATACGGATTGCATTTTTGCTGGGCATTTTGTATATTTCATATGTGCCACTAAGTTCAAACCCCCCAAATTATGCTCAGCTAAGTCTTCTGAGTAAAAGGACACCCCCATTGTATGTCTATGGCACTATTTCGTGAAGCTACAGTGCCATATAGGAGACCAAGCCATATCAGTTTTTACCGAACTTTGAATTTTGACGCCGGGCCTAAGTGCAATTTCCAAGCATCTTCGCAGGTTTTAAATTCAAACTACCCCACAAAGGCCTACCATTTCTTAAAGTAGACACCCCAGGGTATTTCAAAAGGCATATTTTGAACCTTAGCGTGGGATCATTTTTCCGCTAGCGTGTACCAGGTGTAGTGGTAATAAGCGTTTTTTTCTGCCTTTTTGACACACAAAGTGAGTTTGCACAGTATATTTTGCAAACCATATGTGTACTACCACTGTATAATACTTCATATGTTGCTCAGCTATGTCTGCTGAGTACAAAAACACCCCCGTATGTACCTTTGCCAGGTATATGTGGACATCAGAGGGGCACATTTGGGACACAGCCATTCCATTTTTTTTTCCAACTTTCAATTTTTACGCTGTGCCCATGTCCCATTTTAGAGTATTTTACCAGGCTATATAATCCAAATACCCCATAAAGCCATACCATTTCTTAAAGAAGACATCCCAGGGTATTTTAAAAGGCATATTTTGAACCTTAGCGTGGGATCATTTTTCCGCTAGCTTGTACCAGGTGTAGTGGTAATGAGCGTTATTAAATGTATTTTTTTACTTTTTAAAACTTTTTTTACTTTTTAAAACTATTTTTTAAACTTTTGTTTCGCTTATTAATTTTTTTAAAGTTTCCTAAACTTTCGTAAAACTTTTTTTTACAGATTTAACATTTTTCTAAGCTTTTTCTTTTACCGTTAACCCCTAACTAGCAGTAAGCAGCACTAACAGTAAATTCCCCATTTTCCCATAACTTCCACCCACCCCAGCTAGCAAAATATTTAATTATACAATATTTAAATTAGTTAATTAAATTAATTTAACCCCTGAGGGTTAAAAAATAAATAAAAGTTAATCATCAGGGGTTAAAAAAAATTAGATCACAGTATAATACTGTGATCTGTATTTTGATCACTGTAGGCAGTGATCGACTGGCAGGGAAGGGGTTAATTTTTATTTGGACTGGGTAAAGGGTTTATTTTTTTACATTTTTTACTTAAACGTTATTAAAACTTTTTTTAACTTAATTTTTTAACTTTTTAAAGCTTATTTTTAAACTTTTTTTAACGTTAACCCCTAGTTAGCCTAATACTAAATCCCCCAATTCCCCACTAACTTCCACCCTCCCCAGCTAGCTAAATTTATAACTTTAAAAATTTTTAATTAATTAATAAAATAAATTTAACCCCTGAGGGTTAAAACAAATAATAATTAACCCTCAGGGGTTAAAAAAAAAAATCAGATCATAGTAAAATGTAATCCCTGCCAATTGATCACTGTAGTCAGTGATCAATTGGCAGGGAAGGGGTTAATTTTATATTAAAATGGGTAAAGGGGGGGTAAAGGGGGGTGGGATTTTAATTAAACTTTATTGTTTTGTCACCAGGGGGCAGGATCACTGAAGATCCGGCTCCCTGCACTTCACACAGAACCAGGAAGTGCAGGGAGGCGGAGGTGAGTATAGAGAGCACATGTGCCCGCTCTGGCATGCTGTCAGAGCGGGCACATGTACTCTGACAGCCCGATCCGGTGCTCCCGGTCTGCCTCTAATGCAGAGGCAGACCGGAGCACCATTAACCCCACGATCGCCGCGATTGCGGCGATCTGGGGTTAATTTTAACGGGTGACGGACGAGGTCCGTCACTCGTCGTTAAGGCAATACCCAGAGTGACGGACCTCGTCCGTCACTCGTCGTTAAGGGGCTAAAGAAAATGAATGTAAATAAAGCTCCGGGGCCTGACGGTATCCACCCACGAGTACTTAAGGAGCTAAGTGGGGAAATAAGTGAACCTCTGTATTTAATTTTTCAAGATTCTTTTGTTTCAGGTATTGTACCGGAGGATTGGAGGAAGGCAGATGTTGTTCCTATTTTTAAAAAGGGTTCAAAATCCTTACCTGGAAATTATAGACCTGTGAGCTTAACTTCTGTGACTGGGAAATTATTTGAACGGCTATTAAGGGATAATATTCAGGAATTCATTGGGAAGAACTGTGTTATTAGCAATAATCAGCATGGTTTTATGAAACATAGGTCATGTCAAATAACCTAATTGCATTCTACGAAGAAGTAAGTAGAAATATAGATCAGGGTGTTGCAGTGGATGTGATCTACTTAGATTTGCCAAGGCATTTGATACGGTTCCTCACAATAGGTTAGTCTTCAAACTAAAAGAAATTGGTCTAGATGAATATTCTTGTTCTTGGGTAGAACATTGGCTTAAGGATAGAGTACAGCGAGTTGTCATAAATGGGAAATTTTCAAGCTGGACAAAAGTGGTAAGTGGTGTCCCTCAGGGTTCTGTTTTGGGACCGCTTCTATTTAACATATTTATAAGTGATCTTGAAATGGGCATTGAAAGCCATGTATCAGTGTTTGCAGATGACACAAAACTTTGTAAAGTAATAAAATGTGAGCAGGATATTGCCTTGCTGCAGAGGGATTTGGATAGATTGGGGGACTGGGCACTAAAATGGCAGATAAAATTTAACATAGAAAAATGCAAAGTTATGCACTTCGGGGTTAAGAATGCACAAGCAATTTACACCCTAAATGGTAGTGAACTAGGGATAACCACACACGAGAAGGATTTGGGAATTGTTATAGAAAACAACTTAGGTAGCAATATGCAATGTCAATCTGCAGTTGCTAAGGCCAGTAAGGTTTTGTCATGTATAAATAGGGGCATAAATTCTCGAGAAGAAAATATAATTTTGCCGCTTTATAAATCGCTGGTAAGACCACACATTGAATATGCTGTGCAATTTTGGGCACCTGTTCTAAAGAAGGATATCAAGGTGATGTAGAATTATTAAAAAATCTTTATTGAACTTGTATTGAATTATTGTACTAACTCCATTTTAACCCTCACATTGAGACAAACCCTCCATTTTGTCCTCATTACCTGACTTCTCCATTTTAAAACTACATTACATGACAGAATTTCCCAGCACATTTAATACAATGAACAGAGACCGTATGCTCTATAAGGACATGACTAACTCAGAAACTGCTGAATTTCCCCTAACTCGCAACATAGTATAATTTGAAGGCCATGAGAACACTGTACTAATGAAATGTTCTATTCATAAGAGACCTTGCACCTGACCACAAGACCTGACATCACCGACTGTGTAAAATGACGCTCAAGCCCCCCTTTCCACCGAGTAAACCTCATGCTAGGGAAGATGGCGCTTGAGCCCTCTGTCCCCACCCGTGTCCAGAACAATACCACCTATCGGTGGGTGGACACCTAGCTAACCACTTAGTTTTTGAGCCAATTAATTATATTGATAGGTGGACACTAACCCCGACACTTAACAATTAATCCAATTAATGATGTTTATTTACTGATATCTTGATAATCAATGATGACGCAAAATGCCTCTTAAAAGGGCCTGCGAGCCCGCTCTTGCTTCACTTGCCAATAAATTTCCTCGAAGTTATTTTAACCTGAACTCCGTGTGTCAGTCTGAATTACTTCAGCGTATATACGCAATTTAATTTTCTCTAATTTGGACAGGAACAGATAGACATTTAAACATCTTTGTTTATTGCTAAAAAATACCATAACAAATTCACTAGAAAAAGTGCAGAGACGAGCTACAAAATTGATAAAAGGAATGGAGCATTTTAGTTATGAAGAAAGGTTAAAAAATGTAAATCTCTTCAGTTTGGAAAAACGGCGCCTTAGAGGGGATATGAGAACATTATACAAATTTATTCGGGGCCAGTACAAACCATTATCTGGAAATCTATTCATAAACAGGGCTATACATAGGACACGAGGTCACACATTTAGGCTTGAAGAAAGGAGATTTCATCTAAGGCAAAGAAAAGGTTTTTTTACAGTAAGAGCAATAAGGATATGGAATTCATTGCCGGAAGAGGTGGTTTTGTCAGAGTCTATACAGATGTTTAAATTGCAATTGGATAAATACTTGCAAAAACATAACATACAGGGATACAATTTCTAATTAGTGGGGTAATAGCTGCTTGATCCAAGGAGACATCTGACTGCTATTTTGGGGTCAAGAAGGAATTTTTTCCTATTTTTTTTGCAAAATTGGAAGTGCTTCAGACTGGGTTTTTTGCTTTCTTTTGGATCAACAGCAAAAGCATATGTGAGGAAGGCTGAACGCAAGTCTCTTTTCAGCTATGTAACTATGTATATGAAGAATGTCTAAGATTTATTTTCTATTAAATTATGTAAAGGGAAACAAGTCAGAAATGTCTCTATTATAATACATCATACACATAATGTATTAAAAAAATACTTTATAAAAGAGATTGTAAAGTTGTACAGAATAGAAAAGCTGACTGCAACTTCAGGTCGGCCCCTGCCATCAGAGGCCTTTCACTCTGGTCTATGGAATCTGATCTTATGCCATAAACTCCTATACATCAGTGGTTTATGAGCTGGATGGATTGAATCCTTTGGGAATAGATTAACAGGAATTTGATTAGTTTGTCACAGGTAAAATGGATTTGTGCACAAGGATTGTCAATACTATTGTGCCAAATTTCATTTTTATTAGGGATTTAGTACTGCATTTAAAAATAAAAATGTGACAGAATTAAATACATTTATACACACACACCAATGCTTCTTTCTCTATTAGGAACATTTGATTGGGCAAAAGATCGGTAAAAAAAGACTCGGCATCACAAAGGGAGAGCCGTGGAAGAATATTGGAAGAACTTGGCCCAGCGCTGAATTTTAGGTAGTTTCGAACATTTTATTATCTTTTTTAAATAAAAATTTTTTTAGTGAGGCGGAGCTTGAACGCCAGAAAAGGGAGCTCCAAGCCTTAAAAAAAACTGAGAAAAAGCCTGAAATACCCCCTCCTCTGTGCCCCAACTGGCAAGCAAACACCCCAAGACCTCATGGGGAGAAAGGGGAAGAAAACAATACCACACAAGCCCACCTCGGGACTTACGATAGGGGAGATGTGGAGGCTCCGAATCCAACATGGCGGCTCTGCACGGCGGGTGCTCGGATTTCTCAGAGGACATATCAGAGGAGGAGGGATAACAAAGCAAAGGGATAACAAAGCAAAACAAAGCGGCATGGGAACAGACACCGAGCCGATCACTACAGCAGTCCTGAAGGCGTTACTAGCGGACCTGAAACGCAGCATCCACGAGGATGTCACAGCGCTCTGCGCCGACTTGAAAGGCCTGACAGGACGCATCTCAAAACTAGAGGACTCCTCACAATCCTAGGCTCAGTGTCACTGCACTGCAACACATCGTACAAGCCCTGCAACAGCAGAACCAGCAATATGAATACCCCCTCGCGGTGATTGAGGACGCCAGGCGAGCTTCAAACATCAAGATCAGGGGAGTCCGAGAGGACATACCGGAGGCCGAACTGCCTAAACTTATGGGGCGCCTGATACCAGCAGTGCTGCCACAAAGACAGACCACAACAATCACCCCAGCGGAGGTCTTTAGAGTCCCTAAACCAGACACGGCCACGAGGGATGTCATTCTGACCCTCCGCAACAACAGAGAGAAAGTGGCGATTCTGTCTTCCCTCCGGGGCAAAACCCCCTTTCGCTTTGAAAATATGGACCTTTAATTTTACACAGATCTGTCCTCTGGCACCCTAGCCTGGCGCAGATCGCTCAGGCCAATCACCTCAACGCTCCGAGCCCACAGGATTGACTACCGCTGGCAGTCCTCTAGGGCTCTGACGGTCCAGCGAGGATCCAATATGCTTACCCTTCAGGACATTCGGGACGCACCGGCCTTCATGCAGGCCCTGGACCTGCCTCAAGACTCTCTGCCCCAAGCGGAAATGGCCGCCAACGACAACGGCTCCCCAAACCGCACCCATGTTTGGGATACAGACCAAATCGCCCCATTCATCCCCCAAAGCTCCACGCCGGACACATTTGCAACAATTACGTCCTAAAGGCACAGAGACACCCCCCAACGGAGGCTAGGACCTGCCGCTTGGCCCCGGTAAGGACACGGTATACATCACCCGAACATCCTGACCGCTGCCGGTCTACCTCTAGCCGGGAACGGTACAGACAAGCAGGACACCAGAGACCCAATGATACAGACCACAGAACACTTACACCAACGAAAAATCCCCCGATCCCGGGCAACACTGTGTCCTCGCTCTAACGAGACTAGGTTGGCAGACCCATGTCGAGACTCTGGAGACTTATGGGCACTCACCACAACTCTTAATTTAAATTTTTTACTTTTAACTTTCTGGTTCTTATCCTGCAACCCATCAGCTAGGATTAGCTTATATGCATGCTTAATTCGTTCCTGTAGGCATCGAGAACCAAACCTCACGTTATCACATGACCCAAACATGTATGTATCTATGTACCAATATACGGCTGATTAACTTGAGTGCCCTCGTTTGCCACCATTTACTACCATTGTGGCTCTCATGACCTACACTTGTTTATATTGATGCCCCGGTCAGTAGTTTGCATGTCTACAGTTTATAGCAGGTACACTTACTGTAAAGTTGAACATAGTCTCAGATTAGAGCACTAGCTCTCCACCAGGCACGGCCTCAGCATGGCATATACTGTTGAATGAGGGGTCTTGGTTTAGTTTATCGTATTCACGTTTATGCTTAAAAATTTTAAATTCTTTTTTTTTGGTGCAATAAGAATTACAAACAGGCCTGTGGTGCCACGACAGCAGACACAGGCTCAATGATGCAGACACAGTCATGACAATAGTCAGTTGCACGATTTTTGTATATAAAAGACAGGATGTATTTGCATGTGTGTTGCATATAGAATGTGTACATCGGCATTTGTGAGATGCGTTTCTATAGAGTACAAGAATTTAAACTTTGCTTTTAAACTAGGAACATGCTTAAAGAACATAGGCTAAACATGAGAAATAAAGTGAGAAAACACACTTATGGGTTGTGCATGAGACTGTGGGTATCATGTTGTAGAGCTTGGGTGTTTAACTGTATAGATTGTGTCACTCGTTTGAGAGGTAGGGTAGCTTGTACAGGTAGGGTTAAACTGGCTCTGAGTGCTTGTGGGCCTTGTTTCTAGTTTGGTAGAAGCTCACAGGACCAGTGAACCGGATAGTTGGGGTTAATAGTGTAATAGGGTTGGGAGAATTGAGTGCGCTTAGGGCGCCGTCACGTCTCCAACCTACCCTGAGGTCCCAGTAAGGCTCCTCTTGCCCGGCATGTTGATTGCCTCCAGTATGTTACGATTTATAACTTTGCTAAATTAACTTAAATTAGACTACAGGAAAAGGTAAAAACGTTAGGGAACCTTGCCGTCCATATGACTTGCAAAATTAGGTTCGTCCGTTCCTTGTCGGGATTATCCGACGCCCCGCTGGGGTGTTACAGACTGTGAAGGATTTTCCTGTACAGCTGTCCCATGGCTTAGGTACAGACCTATTAGGTAAAGTTAAGGTAGGCATCTCCAGTGAGATTGCGCTGTGCCGAACCCTGTTGGAGCGCTTACAGTTATGGTTGCCTGTGGCCCAAAAGTAAATGATAAATTAAGGAAATAAAATGTAATAAATAGCTGGTTACAGGCTAGACATGCTAAGTGTGGCTTCTAACGGGCAGGTCTATGCATGAGGTTATGTTGGTTACAGCACATTAAGGACACGTGCTGCAAGGTGGGTATCAGGGCAGGAGAGTCTTAGCTTGCTCAAGTTCAGTGTAAGGCCAAGAGATAGAGGTGATCTGGGGCTACTACCGCTAGCTATACATCGTTGGTGCTGTTGTATAATAACGGCGGTATGGCTCAGGGAGATGCTGCCTGGAGTATATGCAGGTTAGACCAGCGTCTAGACCTGAGGTAAGATAAGCTGGTGTAGCTGAAACCAATGCAAAATATTTTAAAATAAAATAAAATTAAAAATATAATAACAATAAAAAAAATAAATAAAAAAAAATAGTTCAGTTCTACAGTTCTAGGCGTGTAGAGTAAGTACTCGGAACCCAGAGTGTGGGATAAAACATGTCCTTTGGACTGTCCCATTGGTAGGTGTTGCACCAGGTAGGTGGTGTCTGGTTACCCTGACAGCGGACGTCGATCTCCGTCGGCAGCAAGGTAGGTCTTGGTTGTTTGGGTAGTCCGCAGCCCTGTTCATGTGGAGGTCGTAGAGTAGGCGCCTGCGGGTGTCTTCCTGGGGATAAACTCTGTAGTATGTACGGAGTGTCTGTCCAGTGGTAGGCTACGGCCTGCGGGATACGTTGCTTGATTCTGAGAATCTGTGGGGATGTTCAGGAGCCTCATCACCTCTGCGGCCTCTTGGGGGGTTGCGTATCATGTGGTTGGTGTCTCCTCCGCTGACGTTGAGGACTCGGTTTGGGCCCCAGCGGTATTGGATTTGATGGAGGCGCAGGAGGGCTGTAAATGCGCTCAGGGATCTCCTCCACGCCAGCGTTCCAGCCGACAGGTCCGCATAAAAAGAAAGACAGCCCCTCAAAGAGGTACGAGGGCTGTCCTTTTGTGGCATCTAGGACCATCTTCTTGTCTTTGGCCGAATGAAATTTTAGTATGAGGTCCCCAGTGGCAGCCTGAGGTGCCTTTGCTGGTCGTGGTAGCCGAAATAGGTCCTCCAGTGTGATCGTTTTAGCTGCCTTAGGTGGCAGCAATGCCGTGAGGAGTCGCCTGATGAAATGCGGTAACTCCGCTTCTGGTATGGAGTCCGTGACCCCTCTAAGTTTGAGGTTGTTTCGTCGGTGTCTGTCTTCCTGTGCGGTCAGTTGGATTTCTTGCTGCAGGGTTTTTTGCTGCAGATCCTCGATCGCTGCTTTCAGATCCCTGATTTGGTTGGTGTGGCTGTCGGAGGAGGCCTCCACCTTTCCCAGCCTGTCTGTGATGCCCTTGATGTCACCTCTAATTAGGGCCACGTCGGCGGCTATCTTCTTATGGCGAGTCGCCATCAGATCACCAATTGCTTCCATGGTCACTGGGGTGGGGGGGGATCTTTGTGGGTGGTGGTCCCTGTGATTGGGAGTGTGTCAGCGTCGCCAGTATGGAGTCTCCCCCATCCTCATCCGACGAACCCTCCGTGAAGTCCGAGCAGCCGCCGTGCAAGGACTCCATCTTGGCGCCTCCTGCCTCGTGCGCCTGCCGCCATAGTTCCCCGATGTCCATGCCCTGTCGGGGGTTATCGGGTTTTGCTTTTTTGTTTTTCCGCCCCATTCGGCTCTCCCGGTTCCCTGTGCCGTCTCTGGGTACTGTTTGCGTGGGTTTTGGTGCTGGCAAAGTTGCTTTAGCTGTAGTTTGTCCCAGAGCACCGCGGCCATGCGACCGCTCGCTTCAGATGCTTAGCTCCGCCCCCATGCTTAAAAATTTTAACGTATGCCAATAGTTTGTTTATGCTTTAATGATGACACAACTACACTCCACACTACTGGCAGCAACGTTTACTCAACCAACATACATGCTGACATTAAGGCATTAGCTCATTCTTTTCGATGCACCTGAATATAACTGAGCCTGTCCCTAGTTGAGAATCCACATCTTACCTACCAGACGCAACAACTTAGCGTACAAAGGCGACAGGCGTGACAGTCAAGTGCAGTGAACGCGTTGTAGCGGAGGGCAGGTATTAAAGACCACGATCTCCGCTGGTTCCACGAGTAAATCCCCAGTCAGCGCTGAAAAGTAAGGCAAGTCCCCAAATCCTCCCAATAACCGGACGAAACACAGTCAACTAACTCAGTTTATTCACAAGCTGGCATATTTAAGCAGTTTCCCATGCCAGGGGTTTCCTTACAGATAATTCAGGGGATTTCTCCTAACATGCATTGTTCTTTTCCCAACAGGCATTGCTGCACGAGAAGGATACTCCCACTAAAATGGACGATTAAGTGGATTATCCCCTCGTGCAGCAGAACTGACAATTTACTTTAAAATACATATTTTCCACAATATTCGGTACTTTGAGATGACCGAACGTTCGGTAGATAGCTGGGGTCGGAGCGCACCTTTCGTGAGAATACCGCTCTGATCCCAGCTGAATTGACCGAACGCCGCACAAACATAGCTTCACATAGAAGTTCCCCTCAATCTGTCGAACATATCTAGGGGAACGATTCTAACGAAAACCGGGCTCCCGAATGGCTTGGAAGGGCAGCGGTGTTCGCATCATCGAGTAGCCGTTTTTAGTTCCAGGCACTCGACGACCAAACACCGCTGCCAAATAGACGAATCCAAGATGGCCGACCGCCGCATGGTCGGTAGTCGAACGACGGCCACCCAGAATAGTCTATAATTACCGATTGCAACATTGTTGCAATCGGTTAACAAGTGCCACACGACCATAAGTGTGTGATCTACCAGGGGGGCCCTTATTCGTTCGGCGAACGGCTTAGATCGCCGCTGTTCGCCGAACGAAGTACCTGTATGCTGGTAGCTTACGGCTGCCAGCATGCGAATCAACATAACATAACACATACACAGCAAATATACACAGCACATATTACAGCCTCCAGACACCCTTCCCATATTATAGTTCAACAGTGGCTAGGTTTGCCACACGCGTGGTAGCATTATTTTTCGCCCTTTATATTACCTTTTGTCTACAGCATGTCCTCATCCCCCTATTACCAAGCGTGCGACAAAAGACACTGCTTAGCAGGTTCATATTACCCGCTCAACCATAAATGTGTTAGGCCCACGCTGCCATCAGTACAAATCCTAGACTTATCAAACATTAACAATCACAGACAGACACAACTCATATATTGTTATTCTTTAAAGTATATAACCTGTGTAAAGTTTTTTTTTGCAAGCATGTTTAATATAAAAACTGCAGTACTAACTCATGCAATATATTGTTTGACCTCAAATTGCTGGTATCTGCTGTTGTGGCAATATCGGCACACATGTACCTTCTACACACAATAAAAATAAAGAATTAAAAAAAAAAAAAAAAAAATTACAGTGAAAAGAGGGCCCCTAAAGATAATGATAGTACATAAAGCACAAAAAGGGTTACACCAATAATATGTAGGAGTAACCCTTTAACAAAAAAAATAGTATTAAACAAATACACAATTACAACCTGTTGGAAAAACTAATCTTTAACGGATTTATTTTCAGATAGATTTCTTTCTTTTAGTTCAAAACAACCTAATATTTAGTTAATAAGCGTGGTACCAAAATTACCTTGATAACAAGTATATCAATAACTCTGGGATCTGTTACGTGGGCATTGTTCTGGAACATCTGGCGCAATTTGTCTCTTCCTTGCTTTACGGTGATATCCAGCTGGTAAACCTGGACTAAAAATGGCAAAACAAACAATGAAGGTCATCAGGGCAGCTTTTTTGTTTGATTAAATAAACTGAGTACTGTCCACACCTATAGATTGTCACACTTATAATTTGGATGCTTAGCTTCCACATTATCGTCATTTCCATCCAAACTAGATGACAATGATAAACTTGGACAATCCACAACCCAATGTTCAAAGTCAATCACGGCCATCCAGTTTGAATAGTGAAGACACTTGAGAATATGGAAGCCTAGTTTTAGAATCAAAGCAACTAAAGATGGAACAGTCTAAATGCAATATTTCTCTCCCTTATGTCGCCTTTTCTTGGCAGTTAAAGGGAAAATCCACTCCCCAAATAAGAATAAAACTGCTTAGTAGATATACACCCAATGAAAACATGCATGCGATTGGGGCAATAACAAGAGAAAAATAATAAAAAACAGGCAAAAAAATGCAGATTTCAACTCATGGGTCGCCAATAGTCAAGGTTTCAGTTTCCTAAAAGGTTTTTAATCTGAAAACTGAAACAATGACTGTTGTGTTTGTGTGTATATCAGATGCCCATAATTCAAAACAGACTTGGCATGTCCATAAAAAGCTAAGTGTCCCTGGGCACCTTCTTACCTTACAGGGTTCAACTGTTCTCAAACCTTTTAACCCCAAGGTTTTGTTTGCGATTGACAGACTGAGAATTTCAGCTGGTGCTCTCAGTCTATCATTGTCTGACCCTCTCTGCAATCAAGGCAATAATGTCTTTTTAGTGTGCAGGCCGCGCAGGAGGCAGTTCAGACAGGTGCCTTGTTGCAAACCGAGCCACTTAAGACTGTTTGTATGTGTAAGGGTTGTTTTATGTTCCGCTTTATATGTGTTAGAGAGCATTTGTATGCTAGCGGCCCGAAAGCTGCTAGCATTCATATGGTAGTTTCACAAACAGTGAATTTCAACACTGTTCGTGAAACAGACAGACTACTGAATGGGAGACCACACAAGGGGGTTGTGTGTCTCCCATTAACCCCTTAAGCACCAAACTTCTGGAATAAAAGGGAATCATGACATGTCACACATGTCATGTGTCCTTAAGGGGTTAAAGATTGCAACAATGTATCTACAGACAGTTAATTTGTGTCCCGGGTGGCCGCTGTTCGTATGCCGAACACGTGGCGGCGGCCATCTTTGCTCACGAAAGACCAGCGGTGTTTGGTCGTCGAGAGTCTGGAACTAAAATCGGCTGGACTTCCAGACCGTTCGGATGGATTATTCTTTTGGCATATTCAAGCTACCAGTATATGTTCACATTACAAGGTCTGTTCGTCTGAAACCATAATTCGAATGGCTTTTGTTTAATAATGCAGGGATCTGAGCGGTACTTTACCAGATGGTGCGCACAAATCTCAGCTATCTAATGAGGGGTCATTCGGATAAATCTAACACATTTGAGGGTAAAACAAGAACTGAGTACTGGGATGCCCAGCCTGCTTTTTATTGTGGTTACATGCAAACAGGACACTCCCAGGGGGAGGCATAAAATCACCAATCACACATTTGGTACAACCCACACATCCCCTCCCCTCAGATAAACAGATAAACCAATTATACAGTGCATATTTTCAACCAAGTTCTGGATGTACCCCAAAACCAGGGGGTACCCCTTTAAGTCTCATAGATCTCATTCAGGGGAGCAACATATCCGAAAACCAGCCCGTTCGGATGAATGGTTCGGGAGTTATGGGTTTCCAAAGTTTTGACCGACCGCACAGACTTTCTAGCCGAAAATAGTTCCACACGTTTTGGTCTTACGGTCGGTCCTCGCTCGTACGTAAAAACTCCACGAACCCTTTGCCATCCATGGTTATCCCTGTGGTCGCTGTACTCCCCATGCGAAGGGCAATCCTCCTACCGAACGGTGGGCCGTTCGGTAGGTCCAGCACGAAGTTACGTTATCCTGGAGGTCTTAGCGGTGTTCGCGTCTCCGTTTTCAGTTCCAGACGATTGCTGGCAAACACCGCTGTTCGCACGTAAGATCGCCGCGAACACGTGCAAAGTCCCGAAATGGCAGCCACCTATACGTTTACACAAAGGATTCGTGCTGAACCATACGAACGGCTGCAAATAGGGCTGAAAGGTGAAAATAGCACTTTAAGGTACACAATGAAACTAATGCTTTTGTAACAGTGCTCCCTTTCTGTGGAACACTCTGGCAGACACCGTCTGACCCCTTTTCGGGGCAGACTAAGGCTGTCCAGACCGCTGGTTATGCTGGGCTGAGGTCGGTTTGTCTGGACAACCCGTCGGCGTTGCCATTCTGTTTCCCAGGTCTGTAAGTAATGGTGAAATTGAAGGGTTGCAACGATAAACTCCAACGTAATAACCTGCCGTTATCTCCAGAGACCCGGTTCAGCCACACCAACGGGTTATGGTCGGTGACCAGAGTGAACTCCTGTCCATATAAATAGGGAGTCAATTTCTTTAACGCCCACACCAAAGCCAAACACTCCTTTTCGACCGCTGCATAGCTGACTTCGCGGGGCAGGAGCTTCCGGCTGATGTATACAACTGGATGCTCCCCTCCGTCTACTTGGCTGAGGACGGCTCCCAGCCCGAACATGGAAGCGTCTGTATGGACGATAAAACGTTTGTTAAGGGCTGGGGCCGCCAAGACAGGAGCGTTAATCAGAGCATTTTTGAGAGCCTGGAAAGCCGTTTCACAGTGGGGAGACCACAGGACCTGTTGAGGTAAGTTTTTCTTGGTCAAGTCAGTCAGGGGTTTGGCAAGTGTGCTGTAGTCTGGTACAAACCGTCTGTAGTACCCTGCCGTGCCCAGGAAGGCTAGGACCTGAGTCTTAGTGATGGGGTGGGCCAATTGGCGACAGCTTCTATCTTGGCCGGCTCTGGTCGCTGTTTTCCACACCCCACCCGGTGACCCAGGTACTGTACCTCGGCCATCCCAAAGTGTCATTTTTCTGGCTTCAGAGTCAGGCCAGCAGCCCGGATCTGATCCAGAACCATTCCTACATGAGCTAAGTGGTCCTCCCAGGACTCACTGTGGATCGCTATGTCGTCCAAGTATGCGCAAGCAAAACTCTGGAAGCCATCCAGGAGCCTATCCACCAAGCGCTGGAATGTAGCTGGGACAATCTTCATCCCAAACGGCATTACCTTAAACTGATATAAGCCGAATGGGGTGACGAATGCCGACCTGGGGATAGCCTCCGGGGCCAGGGGAATCTGCCAGTAACCTTTGCAGAGGTCAATAGTGGTCAGGTAATTTCCCCTGGCTATACGATCGAGTAGCTCGTCTACCCTGGGCATAGGGTAAGCGTCCGTCACTGTCTTTTCATTGAGCCTCCGATAATCTACGCAGAACCGGGTTGTCCCATCTTTCTTGGGCACCAAGACAACTGGGGAGGCCCAGGGACTATCGGAGGGCTCAATTACCCTGAGTTGGAGCATCTCATCGATCTCCTTCATTCCTGTCCTAACTGCTTCGGGGATTCGGTACGGAGCCTGGCGCAAGGGAGCTTGTCCCGGAGTAACTACCTGGTGGGTGGTTAAGGTAGTGTACCCTGGCTTCTGGGAGAAGGTGAGGTGTTTGGACTGTAGGAGTTGGTTGAGCTGCTCCCTTTCAGTGGGGCTAAGTCGGTCTCCTATCTGAACCTGAGCTACTATACCTGTGGGGGGACTCTTTTCTAATAGGTCTGGAATGGGTAGACTGTCGGGGTCTTCCTGAGGGGGACAACATACGGCCGTCACGTTCTCTGGTCGCTCAAAATATTCCTTGAGCATGTTTACATGGAATGTCTTTCTAAGATTGTTGTCATGGCAGCTAGCTATGACATAAGTGGTGTCTCCCCTTTTCTCTACGATCTGGTAGGGGCCCTGCCAGGACGCCTGCAATTTGTCTGTCTTCACCGGCTTAAGTACTAACACCTTTTGTCCTATGGTGAAGATTCTCTTTCGGGCCCCCCGATCGTACCATACCTGCTGTCTCCTCTGGGCCGACTGGAGATTAGCCCGCACTGATTTGGCTAATTGTTCCATTCGGTCCCTGAGTTGCAGCACGTATGGCACAATGGGGACACCGTCAGTCTCCATCTCTCCCTCCCAGTGCTCCCGGATCAGGTTTAGGGGTCCCCGTACCTTTCTTCCGAAGACCAACTCGAAGGGAGAGAACCCTGTCGTTTCCTGGGGCACCTCCCGATAAGCAAATAGGAGGTGCGTCAGGAAGCGTTCCCAGTCTCGGTATTCCTGAGTGAACATTTGCTTGAGGGTCCCATTGAACCTCTCACAAAGCCAGTTCGTCTGGGGAGCTCAGGAGGGACTTAATTTTGCAAACCTGCCAGAGTTGTTGGGTCAATTGAGCCGTAAATTGGGTGCCTCGGTCGGACAGGATTTCTTTTGGAAATCCTACCCGGGAGAACACCTGTACTAGTGCATTCGCTACCGTATCCGCTTGTATGTTGGATAGGGCGACAGCCTCTGGGTACCTGGTAGCGTAGTCCACTACAGTAAGAATGTAACACTTACCGGAGGGACTAGGGGTAGCCAGTGGTCCCACTAGGTCAATAGCAACTCTGCTGAAGGGTTTCCTCTACAATGGGCATATTTACTAGATGGGCTTTAGGGTGATCGCCTCGCCTTCCTACTCGTTGACACACATTGCAGGTATTACAGTAAGTTCTAACGTCAGCGTGTACCCCTGGCCAAAAGAACGTGTGAGTAATGCGGTGTAGGGTACGGGTTACAGCTAGGTGGCATGCTAAGGGGATGTCGTGGCCTATCTTGAGTATTTCTTGACGGTATTTGTGGGGCACCACCAGCTGTCGCCTACGCTGTCCCCTTTTCTCTGTCAAGCGGTATAGTTTCCCTTTTTCCCATAAAAATGTTTCGTTATCTGCCCAGCCCCCTCCGGTCTCTGCTCGTTCCCGGTACTTTTGTAAGGTCGGGTCAGTCTTGGTCTCGAAAGCATCTGGGGTGTCCCAGGGTATGGGGCCTAACATGTCAGGCAAGGTCGGGGTAGGTCTTACCTGTGTCTCACGCACTGGTGAGAGTTCTCGCTCCGTCCGGGCTTGGGCAGTCACTGGGTTCGCCTCGTTGTTGTATACTGGAGCATAGGCAGAAGTCAGGGGGCCCAAATCGTTGCCCAGTAGTACTTCGGCAGGTAAATTATCCATTATGCCCACGTTCACAGCCCCCTTTCCCGCTCCCCAATCAAGATGCACTTTAGCTGTTGGAATTTTGTACACATCCCCCCGCCACTCTAACTGCCACAGTCTGTCCTGATCGCTTGTGCTCCGGCACCAAATGACTCTGTACCAGCGTGATAGTAGCCCCTGTGTCTCTCAATCCCTCGGTAGATCGCCCCTCGAGCCATACCTTCTGCCGATGGTGCTGGCGGTTATCTGAGGCAGCATATACAGGGTCCGCCTCGTGAAGCGGCCCCAAATATTCCTCCATAGGGGCCTCTTGGTTAACACAGAGGGCCCGGGCAGGACGATATGACCCAGAGGGGTAATTGTAATTCCTGGGTGTCTGGTGCGTATTAAGGGGGCAGCTAGCCATGAAATGCCCTGGTTGCTTGCATCGGTGGCAAGTCGGTCTGGGACGATCAGAGCTGTTATTGGGTGGTCCTGAGTGTCGGGCGGGCCCTGCGGGCACCGGGGCTCGGAATTCAGCACGAGGGGGTGCACGGTAAACCTCTCTGGGTTCGACCCGTGCTGGAGCTCGGTAGTTCGTGAAGACGGGAGTCATAATGTTCATCGGCCAATCTGGCTGCTTCTTCTAAGGTAGAAGGTCGCCTGTCTCACAGCCATTCCTTCCCCTGCTGCTCCATGCCATTATAAAAATGTTCTAAGAGAAACAATTGTAAAATTTCCTCACCGGTCACAGCTTTACTTCCGCTCATCCAGTGATTTGCCGCTCTCCGCATTCGGTGCGCCCATTCCATATGGGTATCGTCGGGCTTCTTTTTCGTGCCCCGAAACTGTCGGCGATACGTGTCCGGAGTTACAGCGTACCGTCGTAACAGTGTCTCTTTAACTAGCTCATACTGTGTCACTTCCTCAGCACCCAGAGTACGAAAGGCTTCCAGGGCTCGCCCGGATAGTTTCCCAGACAATATCGTGGGCCACTCTCTGTTGGGAATCTGGTGCAGGGCACATTGCCTTTCGAAGTCCGCCAAATATTCATCAATCCCTGTCTTGCTCTCTAGGAAGGGTCGAAATGCCGCATAGGGTATCTTGGGCCTCCCAGCATTTTCGACAGGGATGATTACCTGCGGGGCTTCTGCATTGCGGTGTGCGTTCGCTAGGTTGAGTTCGTGGGCTCGAGTCTTTCGTATATCCTTGTCCGCTTCCGCCATCAACTGCTGCACCAGTTCCATGGATGGGTTCGGCCCGTATAGTGAGAGCCTCTCGCGCACAATCCTGGTTTTTTCGTCACTAATCGTGGTCGGTGTTTCCGCCATTGTGAAGCTCTGATCCAGTTCGGTCAATTCTGCGATCAGCTCTCTCCTCGGCCGGTTGCTGGCGAACCCCCCTCTGCTTTCAAGTAAATCCTTTAGGGTTGTACGCTTCAATTTTTCGTAAGCGCTCTCAATCCGTTCTGTACCTCTCCTAGGAAATCCAGGATAGTCCCGCCGCTGCCACCAAATGTTATGGTTACCCTTAGTCTTGCTGAGAGATGGACCGCTTAGTAGTCTGGATTCCTATTGCTGAAGAGGGGAGAAGCTGCTTTCCATAGTATTCCATACAAGTCCTGTAAATGTAGAATAATCCCACTAGCTACAGTACAGCTAGGATACCCTTCTGCCCACAAAACGAGTCAAAGCTGCGATTTGAGGGTCAAACAATGTCAGGATCGGGTCAGGGATCCAACACGCAAAGTACAAACAGGTACAGGGTACGTATACCGGACCTTAGAATGGCCGGACTAACGTACAGAGAGTATAGAGAATGGTCAGAGACAAGCCGAGGTCGAGGGAACGAGAGGACAGGTAAGCGAGTAACAAGCCGGGTCAAGGATAACAGAGGTAAACAGAGTAAGTCAAACAAGCCGGGTCGTAACCAAAAGGATAACTGAAAACACCAGAGCACTGTGTGACTAGACAGGCTAGAACCACGACAGGGCAATGAGCAACAGGGCGAAGTATGTTTAAATACCCTGGCTAGAGAGGATAGACACGCCTCCGACGAGTCCTGATTGGTCTCCAACGGATTGAGTGACAGGTCGTTCCGGATTGGCGTCATGACGTCGGTCTCCGGGCACCATGCTACATAAGGAAGTAACTCCTTCGCGGCCGGCGTCTATGTGAACGGGTCGACCGCGAGGAACAGGAGAAACATGGCGTCCGGACGGATAAACGTCTAAGTCTCTACCTCTCTCGGAGGTAGAGACCTCAGGTACCCTGACAAACAAGAACTGAGGACTGGGATGCCCAGCCTGCTTTTTATTGTGGTTACATGCAAACAGGACACTCCCAGGGGGAGGCATAAAATCACCAATCACACATTTGGTACAAACCACACATCCCCTCAGATAAACAGTTAAACCAATTATACAGTGCCTATTTTCCACCAAGTTCTGGATGTACCCCAAAACCAGGATAGGATAGGCCTTGTTCAGGGGAGCAACATATCCGAAAACCAGCCCGTTCGGATGAATGGTTCGGGAGTTATGGGTTTCCAAAGTTTTGACAGACCGCACTGGCCTTACGGTCGGTCCTCGCTCGTACGTAAAAACTCCACGAACCCTTTGCCATCCATGGTTATCCCTGTGGTCGCTGTACTCCCCATGCGAAGGGTAATCATCCTACCGAACGGTGGGCCGTTCGGTAGGTCCAGCACAAAGTTACGTTACCCTGGAGGTCTTAGCGGTGTTCGCCTGTTTGCGTCTCCGTTTTCAGTTCCAGACGATTGCTGGCAAACACTGCTGTTCGCACGTAAGATGGTCGCGAACACGTGCAAAGTCCCGAAATGGCAGCCACCTATACGTTTACACAAAGGATTCGTGCTGAACCATACGAACGGCTGCAAATAGGGCTGAAAGGTGAAAATAGCACTTAAAGGTACACAATGAAACTAATGCTTTTGTAACAGGGTTAAACTCTGTATGTGCTGCCTTTCAAAGCAAAACGCTGCACATACAAACTTTAGGCACCATAACCACTTCAAGTCACTGAGCGGTCCTGGTGCTTGATAGAGACAGACTGATTATCAGTTCCGAGGATTATTAGTGCGGATATTAGACATATTTCTGATCATCTATATCGGTCATGTAATTTAACTTACTCACTTCTCCTAGTCACTACGCAACGTTTTCCGCATCCATAAACTCCAGCGGCCACCCAAAGAGGCGCCACGTCACAGTCCCTACTTTGTCTCAGTATCCCTCTCGACTGGGTAGGAATTTCAGTGAAATTCTAACACACTCCTAATGAGTATTTCAGAATGACCCTATATACCATCTCTACATCCTCCTGTATACTTTACCTTTCCAATAAAGTCCTTTAAAAAAAAAAAAAAAAAAAAAAAAAAAACACAAAACCCAACATTTCTTATACAATGTGCACTTTGTGTTGCCTCAGGTCTTGTTTTAAGCCCAGTAAGCCTTACTTCAGTAGTGGGGAAAGTGATGGAAACCATGTTAAAGGATAGGATTGTTGAACATCTAAAAACACATGGATTTCAAGATCAGAGACAACATGGGTTTACTTCAGGGAGATCATGCCAAACTAATCTTATTGATTTTTTTGATTGGGTAACTAAAATTATAGATCAGGGTGGTGCAGCAGACATTGCTTACCTAGATTTCAGTAAGGCTTTTGACACTGTTGCACATAGAAGGCTTATCAATAAACTGCAATCTTTGAGTTTGGATTCCAATATTGTTGAATGGGTAAGGCAGTGGCTGAGTGACAGGCAACAGAGGGTTGTAGTCAATAGAGTATATTCGAAGCTTGGGCTTGTCACCAGTGGGGTACCTCAGGGATCTGTACTTGGACCCATTCTCTTTAATATTTTTATTAGTGATATTGCAGAAGGTCTTGATGGTAAGGTGTGTATTTTTGTGGATTGATACTAAGATATGTAACAGGGTTGATGTTCCAAGAGGGATAAGCCAAATGGCAAATGATTTAGGTAAACTAGAAAAATGGTCAGAGTTGTGGCAACTGACATTTAATGTGGATAAGTGCAAGATAATGCATCTTGGACGTAAAAACCCAAGGGCAGAGTACAGAATATTTGATGGAGTCCTAATCTCAACATCTGAGGAAAGGGATTTAGGGGTGATTATTTCTGATGACTTAAATGTAGGCAGACAATGTAATAGAGCAGCAGGAAATGCTAGCAGAATGCTTGGTTGTATAGGGAGAGGTATTAGCAGTAGAAAGAGGGAAGTGCTCATGCCATTGTACAGAACACTGGTGAGACCTCACTTGGAGTACTGTACACAGTACTGGAGACCGTATCTTCAGAAGGATATTGATACCTTAGAGAGAGTTCAAAGAAGGGCTACTAAACTGGTTCATGGATTGCGGGATAAAACTTACCAGGAAAGGTTAAAGGATCTTAACATGTATAGCTTGGAGGAAAGACGAGACAGGGGGGATATGATAGAAACATTTAAATACATAAAGGGAATCAACACAGTGAAGGAGGAGACTATATTTAAAAGAAGAAAAACTACTACAACAAGAGGACATAGTCTTAAATTAGAGGGACAAAGGTTTAAAAATAATATCAGGAAGTATTACTTTACTGAGAGGGTAGTGGATGCATGGAATAGCCTTCTGGCTGAAGTGGTAGAGGTTAACACAGTAAAGGAGTTTAAGCATGCGTGGGATAGGCATAAGGCCAGAGACTAATGAAAGTATTTAGAAAACTGGGCAGACTAGATGACCCGAATGGTTCTGATCTGCCGTCACATTCTATGTTTCTATGTTAAATACTAATTGTTCAGAGGGATGATAGTGACACTTCAGGGATACACAGCACATTACCAAAGCCGGTCCAAAGCCAAGTTGATGGCTGAAGCTTCGACCTTTTTCAGCCTGACCCTTGCCAAAAAAAACTAAGCAATCCCTCCTTTACCTTTTGAGGTATTTTTTATCTCAATGGCATTTGGCACTTCAAATCTGTCACCATGAGAATTTGATAAAGATTTTTATCTTCGTGAAATACTCATAACAGAGCTGCTTTAACAGTGTACAAAACACAAAGCAATTTAAATCTATTATTTTTTTTTTTATATATTATTACTTAAATCCCTGTGAGCCCATGTGTGTAAATGGGACTCTGTCACTCCAGCCGGTGTCAGTGTACAAGCTGCCAGTGTTGGAGGTCAATAAAAAGGACACGGCCGATATCATTACTAGAATGTGCCTTACCCGTATTGGGAACCTCACGGTACCATGCCCGATACAGCTCCCGAACTCGACGTTTCGCTTCCCCCAAATCGTGGCTCAGCAGCGGTCTCACGGCAGTAGCTGCACGAACCGATGCATTTGCAGCAGAGGTCGCCGCCATCTTTCTCCACCCTCCCCAGACAAGCACTAAAGCAGCCAATCAGCAGCAAACGTATAGCAACGTAACGGAGACCTAAACAAGAGAGTCCCAGACAGCTTCTCGCCTGTTCTTTATACAGCTTTATACTTTCCTTGGGTGCCCCACCCCCTTTAATTTGCTGTAGTCTAACTTCACATACAGTGTGCCAACACATTCTTATTTTTAAATAAATGATATTGCAGCTTCGGTAAAATATAAAGAATATTGACATTCAGTCAGGCAACAGGAAGAACTACGTATTCCGGCATGCTGTGCGGCAACGTTGTCGCGTACATGACGTCAAGGCTTGAGGACACATTCTCCCATCTAACATGGCATCACACGTGGGGCAGGAGGATGCAGCCGATCAAGTAGAAGATAAATCAACTTTTAAAGACCTGGTGAGCAGCCGTCACAGAGCGAATGAAGGGCTCGGTGTGTTAGGGATATAAAGTAGGGAAGGGACCTTTTATTTAGCTCTTGCTTCACTTGTTATAATATCCTCCATTCTTTCATCATTTGTGAAAAGCTTGTTTGAAAGTTCCATCACACAGGCAGTCTGCTGTTGTTTATATAGCACCATCAGATTCCGTAGCGCTGTACAAAGGGTATATATCGGTTTTAGAAGGTCACATCGGTTCATTGAGCGTCACTGATAAATTAAAAACATGTTGTGCCTTCACCTGTAGAATAGGTTTGATTACATACATACAATGTTTTACTTGTTCCTGTTCCCTTACAATCTGCTCGTTTAAAGGGTTAGCCAACCACCAATACTACCTGCTTTAAAAAGTGGCCATGGTGGTAGGAGTCTGAAACACAATGCGCATCCAAAGATATTTCCAGTTTTGTGACAGAGGCACTTCCGTCAGTTTCTCCGGTATCATTTGGTGCATTGGCTGGGAAGCTCATCGTTCAACGGTAGCTGAGAAGCAGAGGCGTGAGACGGTCTATCTTTGCCCACGTTCTCTACGGCTGCACCCCTGAACTTCTGCGTGGACCTCCCTTCATCTCGGCGCCACTGGTCTGTTGTCCAGGAGATCATCGGCCTCTACGTAGTAAGTGCTGGGGTGTCCCCGTCGATGAGTGTGAACTCAGGTTCAGGAA